>NC_030684.2:15695255-15730026 GCF_000004195.4 Xenopus tropicalis
GTTACTAGCCTGCCCTTCAGGGCCTTAGTGAGATATTGGGGTTACACTGTTACCTTGTGTCTGGGTGTGTAGGTTATTCAAGGGGGGGATATGGGGGGTACCTCCCTGACCTGCATATCTTAGGGGGGTTCTGCGTCTATCCATGGTGACCATATTTTATCAAATTTTTGAGGGCACCCTCTCCTTATGTACGTTAGCTTGTATAGGGGTATAGCTTTGTTGATCATGGATTCCCATGCTGCTACTCTAGGGCCATTGAGTGGGTTAATATTTTGTGGGTGAGGGTGGGATGTGGGTTATGGTATTGCGGGACAGGAGTGGATTAGTGTTTGTGGGTTACAGTGGGATGTGGGTTATGGTATTGCGGGAAAGGAGTGGGTTAATATTTGTGGGTTACAGTGGGATGTGGGTTAGGGTATTGCGGGACAGGAGTGGGTTAGTGTTTGTGGGTTACAGTGGGATGTGAGTTAGGGTATTGTGGATCAGGAGTGGGTTACAGTGGGATGTGGGATATGGTATTGCGGGTCAGGAGTGGATTAATGTTTGTGGGTTACAGTGGGATGTGGGTTAGGGTATTGCGGGACAGGAGTGGGTTAGTGTTTGTGGGTTACAGTGGGATGTGACAGGAGTGGGTTACAGTGGGATATGGTATTGCGGGTCAGGAGTGGATTAATGTTTGTGGGTTACAGTGGGATGTGGGTTATGGTATTGTGGGTTACAGTGGGATGTGGGTATGGTATTGCGGGACAGGAGTGGGTTAGTGTTTGTGGGTTACAGTGGGATGTGGGTTAGGTATTGCGGGACAGGAGTGGGTTAGTGTTTGTGGGTTACAGTGGGATGTGGGAGTGGGTTAATGTCATGTGGTTAGGGTGGGATGTGGGTTATGGTATTGCGGGTCAGGAGTGGTTAGTGTTTGTGGGTTACAGTGGGTGGGGTTAGGGTATTGCGGTGGGTTAGTGTTTGTGGGTTACAGTGGGATGGGTTAGGGTATTGCGGGACAGGAGTGGGTTAGTGTTTGTGGGTTACAGTGGGATGTGGGTTAGGGTATTGCGGGACAGCAGTGGGTTAGTGTTTGTAGGGTATTGCGGGACAGCAGTGGGTTAGTGTTTGTGGGTTACAGTGGGATGTGGGTTAGGGTATTGCGGGACAGCAGTGGGTTAGTGTTTGTGGGTTACAGTGGGATGTGGGTTAGGGTATTGCGGGACAGCAGTGGGTTAGTGTTTGTGGGTTACAGTGGGATGTGGGTTAGGGTATTGCGGGACAGCAGTGGGTTAGTGTTTGTGGGTTACAGTGGGATGTGGGTTAGGTATTGCGGGACAGCAGTGGGTTAGTGTTTGTGGGTTACAGTGGGATGTGGGTTAGGGTATTGCGGGACAGCAGTGGGTTAGTGTTTTGTGGTTACAGTGGGATGTGGGTTAGGGTATTGCGGGACAGCAGTGGGTTAGTGTTTGTGGGTTACAGTGGGATGTGGGTTAGGGTATTGCGGGACAGCAGTGGGTTAGTGTTTGTGGGTTACAGTGGGATGTGGGTTAGGGTATTGCGGGACAGCAGTGGGTTAGTGTTTGTGGGTTACAGTGGGATGTGGGTTAGGGTATTGCGGGACAGCAGTGGGTTAGTGTTTGTGGGTTACTGATAAAAATCTTTTATCCCGGCTGAGTGATGAGACGACCCATATCCGCAGCCTGAGATACCGGTTCCCATGGATTCCCCAAACGCACCGAACAAGGTTTCCTGCGATATCATTGGTGCGCGTATGGGCAGCTTAAGGCTCAAGGTATTATAGCCAGAGGCAATAAAAAGGCAAAACACACAGAGTTGTAGCTGCAAAGAAGATTACAGTACTGTGGGGGCTCAGGGGGCGCTGATATATAAGGCAACAACTCACGCCATGTACTCACCATTACACTGAAGGCTAAACCAGTTACCCATCTGGTAACCAGCAACAAGCCCTGTACCCCGAGCCCTCGGCCTGTACCATCCCATACTATCATAGCCTGGCAACCCCCCCTCTCTGTAATGCCCCAAACCATAAGGATCTCCTCGCCAAAAAGCACATCTACACGACACCTGCCTATTGGGAAAGTAGGGCCCTACTGGGACTGCCCCCCCAGCAAAGAAATGCCCCCCCCATAATAAGGGGAACTAGTACCCCCAAATACAACTGGGCTCAAAGCAACATCAACCAGAAATATGTAAAAACACTGATTGGTTGTACTGTTACTGACTGATTAGAATGGGTTTGGACGGCTGAATACAGGGTTATGGGAGATCGTGGGTACCAGTTGGTCCAGTCAGGAAGCGAATCCCCCCCCCCCCTGCAGCAAATAGAGAGGCCTCAGAAGGGGTTTATCCTTCCTCTGGGCTCAACTAGCAGTTAGGCAGGTTATATACAGGCATTATGGCTGAACGTGATCCACGTGTGTCCTTTTAAACCTAATTTATCTGATTATGTAAATAACATAGTTGGATGACACCTCGGGGCACCCTGGCAAAGTGCCATTAAAGGCCTCAAGGACATACAGGTATAGGGCCGGTTATCCAGAATGCTCGGTACAAAGGGTATTACGGATAAGGGGTCTTTCCGTAATTTGGATCTCCATCCCTTAAGTCTACTAAAAAATCAATAAAACATTAATTAAACCCAATAGGATTGTTTGCATCCAATAAGGATTATTTATATCTTAGTTTGGGATCAAGTACAGGTACTGTTTTATTATTACAGAGAAAAGGGAATCATTTAACCATTAAATAAACCCAATAGGGCTGTTCTGCCCCAATAAGGGGTAATTATATCTTAGTTGGGATCAAGTACAGGTACTGTTTTATTATTACAGAGAAAAGGGAATCATTCAACCATTAAATAAAACCCAATAGGGCTGTTCTGCCCCAATAAGGGGTAATTATATCTTAGTTGGGATCAAGGTACAGGTACTGTTTTAATTATTACAGAGAAAAGGGAATCATTCAACCATTAAATAAAACCCAATAGGGCTGTTCTGCCCCCCAATAAGGGGTATTATATCTTAGTTGGGATCAAGTACAGGTACTGTTTTATTATTACAGAGAAAAGGGAATCATTCTAACCATTAAATAAACCCAATAGGGCTGTTCTGCCCCAATAAGGGGTAATTATATCTTAGTTTGGGATCAAGTACAGGTACTGTACTTGATTCGTTGTTCTAATATCCCTTGTTCTAATAAGCCTGAATTCGCCCGATATAACCCACCCGTAGGTGGGGATACCCGGGAGAAGATCAGCTCGCTTGGCAACGTGTATGGCCGCCAATATTCTTCCTTCCTGGGCCGAACACACTATATAATCCCAGAGGTAGAGCCAGGGGTAGACCTTTACCTGTGGCTCCTTGTTTAGTGTGGCAAGCTCCGTCAGTCTCCCTTGTGCTCTATCCCGATTCTCAGTTCATTCCCCAGGCCACAGATTTTGGCCTTTAAGTTGCGCAGTTCCCCTTGAATTTTTTGTGTCTTTTTGTTGCCCTGCCGCACTGCATCCAGAATAGCAAGATCTTGGTCTGGCCCGATGTTCAGCGTCACCTGAGAGGAGAGCAAAAGAGGAGAGCAAGATTAATTCACATCTCCTCTCACCCCACAGGGCCCTTACCCATAGGGGTTCCTTCTTAGTTTGGTTATGAGCCGTCTCACTGCGTGTGTTTAATCCTCTAGTACAGCAATAGCAGTGTTATGAAGTTTAAGCTCCCCCTACTGGCTAGAAAATGTAACTGCTGCTCCAAATATCATAGTACAGGTATGGGATCACTTATCCGGAAACCCGTTATCCAGAAAGCTCTGAATTACAGAATGCCGTCTCCCATAGACTCCATTTTAAACCTGATTTTCTTTTTATCTGTAATAATAAAACAGTACCTTGTAATTGATCCCAACTAAGATATAATTACCCCTTATTGGGGGCAGAACAGCCCTATTGGGTTTATTTAATGGTTAAATGATTCCCTTTTCTCTGTAATAATAAAACAGGACCTGTACTTGATCCCAACTAAGATATAATTACCCCTTATTGGGGGCAGAACAGCCCTATTGGGTTTATTTAATGGTTAAATGATTCCCTTTTCTCTGTAATAATAAAACAGTACCTGTACTTGATCCCAACTAAGATATAATTACCCCTTATTGGGGGCAGAACAGCCCTATTGGGTTTATTTAATGGTTAAATGATTTTTTAGTAGACTTAAGGTATGGAGGTCCAAATTACGGAAAGACCCCATACCCAGAATACCCTTGGTTCCGAGCATTCTGGATAATGGGTTTTTACCTTCAAGTATGTTATAAGAATGGTCAATTTTTAATTTGTCTTCATTTTTTTATAGTTTTTTTTTTTTAATCATTTGCATTCTTCGTCTGGCTCTAAATGGGGGTCACTGACCCCGGCAGCCCATAAACTACTGCTCTGTGAGGCTACAGTTTTATTGTCCTTTTTTATTACTTATCGTTCTATTCAGGTGCTCTCCTACTCATGTTCAAGTCTCTTATTCAAAGCGCTGACTGGTTGCTAGACTAATTTGAACCCAAGCAACCAGGACAGCTGCTGAAATTTCGAATTGGAAAGCTTACTGAACAAAAGCTAAGTAAAATCCACAAATAAAAAAAAAAAGACCAATTGCAAATTGTCTCAGAATAGCCATCTCTTCTACTAGATTGTACTAGAAAATACCAGCCTGTGTGTTTTCCCCTGTTTGGTTAAGGTGACACTTAATATTTATTCTCTGCCATCTTGTTTCTGTATATAGATAATGCTTTTCGTATAAGGCAATGAGATGCGTGCAACAGAAATCTTGCCGTCGGTCTATCCCAGACTCACCTTGAATAGTTGCTTCTCTACATCCTTTAACCGCTGTCTCAGCAGCTTGATGTCAGTCTTATAGCCCTCTACCTCCATGTTGCGCCTTTTCTCCAGAGCCTCGTATCTCTGCGCCATCAATTGCAGCCGCTTGGCCACCTTATCTGAACGTTCCTGGTATAAGAATAACATTGGATATTAATCTCACAAACAGATGTTGGGTAACTGGTAACACTACAGGAGGACTAGGGGAGATAACCAGTCACATTTTATAAAAGCGAACAAGCGGTTTTAATTATTTGCTTTCTTCTTCTGACTCTTTCCACAGTCAAATGGGTCACTGACCCGGCAGCCAAGAAACTATTGCTCCGCGAGGCTACTTTTAATTGTGTTGATTTGAAAAACCCATCATACTGTTCTTTCGACTTCAGCTTATTCTTCCGCTTTTTCTTCTATTTTTAGCGCCCCCCATTTTCTAAACGCTACTCCACCTACAGCTTTAGGGGTACAACACCCAGACTCCCCACACTTCTTCGCCCTATAGCGGAGCAGGTTGCTTGTGCTTTTCTAAGCGATTCCCCCCGCTTTTTGTGGCGCTGCTCCGAACACCCCCAATTTTCCATTGACTTTGACCAGGGAAGAATGAAATGAAGAATGAAACAGCGACAATTGCTGGATCCCAAAGGGGGAGGGGCCAACAACAGCCAATCAAATATAACCATTGACTTTAATGGGAAAATTTAAACTGCTGCCAATCTTACAGCTCTGAGGCTACAGTCCCCAAACTTGAATCACATGTCATGGGTCAGCCTGATGAAAAATATGATGATTGTTGGATGCCAAAAGTGGGCGGAACTGTGAACAGCCAATCAGATTTTACCTGCTGCCATTCTCACAGTAATAACACCGGGGTCCCCAAACTTTGCAGAGTTAATGCAAAGTTTGCCAGAGTTAGTCACTGGGTAAGTACAATTCCAGGTTAGAAAAAGTGGGCGGAGCCCACCAACCGCCCAATCAGATGTCTCTTGTTGACTTTCAGTGGGGGAAATTTAAATTGCTGCCATTCAGACAGTATTAAAACCAGGGTCCCCAAACTTTGCACAGTGGTTTTTACTATAGAACTGTGGTCCAAGGTTAGAGAAAGTGGGCGGAGCCAACAGATCAAATTTCCTTTAGTGACTTCACGTTTTTTAACCCAACATAAAGTTTGTTCTCAACCTTCCATTTCTAGTTGTTATTGTTATTTCTCTATTTAGGCCCTCTCCTATTCATATACCAGTCTCTCACTCAAACCACTTCCTGGTTGCTAATAGGGTAATGTAAACCCTAGCAACCAGATGACTCGGGAGTGGCTGAACAAAAAGTAAAATACATTTAACAAACACAAAAAAAATAAAGACCAATTGCAAACTGTATTAGAATATTACTTTCTACATCATACTAAATCAGGGATCTTCAAACCATGGCCCAAAGGCCGGATTTAGCCCCCCAAGGTAATTAACCTGGCCCCGGCTGCCTCCTCACCCCTGGCTACTACCTGTAGACCTGCAGACGCAGCAGGGAATGGGGGAGCAGGGAGCTAGAGGATGCAGCAGGGAGTGGGGGAGCAGGGAGTCGGAGAATGAAGCAGGGGAGCAGGAAGGCGGAGGACGGAGCGGGGGAGAAGGGAGCTGGAGGACGCAGCAGGAAGTGGGGGAGCCGGGGGATGCAGCGGGGGAGTAGGGAGCCAGAGGACACAGCTGGGAGTGGGGGAGCAGGGAGTTGGAGGACGAAGCAGGGGAGCTGGAGGACAAGACAGGGGAGCAGGGAGCAAGAGGACGAAGCAGGGAGTGGGGAAGCAGGGAGCCAGAAGACACAGCTGGGAGTGGGGAAGCCGGGGGATGCAGCGGGGGAGCAGGGAGCCGGAGGACACAGCTGGGAGTGGGGGAGCAGGGAAGTCGGAGGACGAAGCAGGGGAGCAGGGAGACGGAGGATGGAGCGGGGGAGCAGGGAGTCGAAGGACAAAGCAGGGGAGCAGGGAGCCGGAGGATTGAGCGGGGGAGCAGGGAGTCGGAGGACAAAGCAGGGAGCAAGAGGATGCAGCGGGGAGCAGGGGAACAGACAGTGGGCCATAGTTTGAGGATGCGGGGGCCTAGTTTGAGGACTACAGTCCGGCCCCCCAGCAGTCTGAGGGACCATGAACTGGCCCCATGTCTAAAAAGTTTCAGGACCCCTGTAGTAAATGGTAACTCAAATGTGAACCCCCCTTTACAAGGTATTAAGAACTCACCCTTGAAGATTTCCCTGCCCACGTCTCCCTCCTCTCGTATCTTTCCCAGCTCATCCTCCAGTGTCACACACTGCTCCCGGTACATTTCAGCGAGGGCGATGTGCTTGTGCCAGCTGCTCTGTAAGAGACTGTATAAGAAGAGGCATAAGAACCAGCAAGCAGCGCTAATACCATAATATCCTTTATTCACACATTCATGGGAATTACCCTTCACTTCCTCACTGTGCGAGTGCCGACTTGCTTTCTCGACCAATGACAAACGCAGGATCTCTCGCTCGTGTTCCCGCTCTTGCTCTGTGTCACTACTTAAAGCCAACTGCTCTCGGCACCGGTCTAGCTCTCGGAGCAGCCGATCTTTCTCGGCCATCCAAGATTTCTCATTGGCTCGGCACTCAAATTATTTCAGTTGCAGGAAATCCCTGGTGCTCTCGTACAGCAATTTCTGGGTCTTATTCAGCCTGGGAAAGATTGAAAGTGATGGTTCCAGAAGCCAGTGATGTACAACAGGGGGCTGATTTCCCCAACCCTAGGTGTAGGAGGCCTATGGATTTCTCTACTTTTCTCACACACTCACTTATCTGTCATAGATTTCATTTTGTCCTGGTCTCTTTGGTGCTGCACCTGGGTTTCTTCCACGCGGACCTTCCTGTCCTCTAACAGAGTCTCTATCTGCTCTTTGGATAGTCGTGTCTGCTCTTCCAGCTGGGCCTGCAGCGCCTCCACCTGGTCAGAAGAAAAGGTAACAACTTGAATTCAGTTGCCTTTCAAGAAGGCTTGTAATCCAAAAGTAGGAACCCCAATCAGGGTCAGAACTATGGGTAGGAAGCAGAGGCAGCTGCCTAGGGTGCAAGGATTGGGGGGCAGGTGGCCGACTTGTCCGGTCGCCCCGGCTCTGACCCCAATATCTGTTTCACACATTACATGAACAGAATGACCCAAGGAATAATTAAATATTCAAACGCAGCTTCACCTGAAGCAAAAGAATCTGGGGATCTTCTTTCTTGCCCTCTTTGCTTCTGTCTTGCTTCCCCGGTGCTTTCAGAGGTGCTTGTTTGGTACCTGTAAGTGGAAAGCAGCGGGTCACCTACTGACATATATGAAAGAGTCAAACTTAGGGAAACTTACAGCTCCCTTTATATAAAAGAAACAGATATTAAAACAAAAGCCAAGTTTAAACACATTTTAGGAAACACACAAGTCACTAACCTGCCTGGCCTGAACGTTGCAGTTTCCGGGCGTATGGATCCCCAGACTGAACAGCACGTTGGGGAATGGTGACCTGCAATCATAGATGAATTAAAGGGAAAGTTAATTTAAGATAAAACCTGGGCTGATTTTTTATTTTTATTAGCAACCTCCCCTGGAATTTGGAAACCCATCAGTGCCCCCCCAATACTTATGTCGTTAGGAAGCTCAGATTCTCCCTATTGCTTGTTACATGGCCAGGCAGATCTAAGACAAAACCGAGAAGCTCACATGGATATTCTTGTTAAAAATGGTTAAATCAGTGCAAAAAAAAGCACATGACAGCAGTGGTCAAAAATGGGTTACTGTTAATGGTGTATACATGCCCAAAATGGCTTTTCCGTGTAGTATATAAAAATTATCATTGTTAACCATATTCCACAAAAAGGAGTACCCCCTGGCATTCCCAGTACCCAGAGGAACAAACAGCCCCCCCAGCCCAATAAATAGTGACTGTCTGTGGCACCTTACAGCCCCCCTGGCATTCCCAGTACCCAGAGGCACAAACAGCCCCCCCAGCCCAATAAATAGTGACTGTCTGTGGCACCTTACAGCCCCCTGGCATTCCCAGTACCCAGAGGCACAAACAGCCCCCAGCCCAATAAATAGTGACTGTCTGTGGCACCTTACAGCCCCCCTGGCATTCCCAGTACCCAGAGGCACAAACAGCCCCCCCAGCCCAATAAATAGTGACTGTCTGTGGCACCTTACAGCCCCCCTGGCATTCCCAGTACCCAGAGGCACAAACAGCCCCCCCAGCCCAATAAATAGTGACTGTCTGTGGCACCTTACAGCCCCCCTGGCATTCCCAGTACCCAGAGGCACAAACAGCCCCCCCAGCCCAATAAATAGTGACTGTCTGTGGCACCTTACAGCCCCCCTGGCATTCCCAGTACCCAGAGGGCACAAACAGCCCCCCCCCCAGCCCAATAAATAGTGACTGTCTTGTGGAACCTTTACAGCCCCCCTGGCATTCCCCAGTACCCCAGCAGGCACAAACAGCCCCCCCAGCCCAATAAATAGTGACTGTCTGGTGGCATCCTTACAGCCCCCTGGCATTCCCAGTACCCAGAGGCACAACAGCCCCCCCAGCCCAATAAATAGTGACTGTCTGTGGCACCTTACAGCCCCCCTGGCATTCCAGTACCCAGAGGCACAAACAGCCCCCCCAGCCCAATAAATAGTGACTGTCTGTGGCACCTTACAGTCCCCCTGGCATTCCCAGTACCCAGAGGCACAAACAGCCCCCCCCAGCCCAATAAATAGTGACTGTCCTGTGGCACCTTGACAGCCCCCCTGGCATTCCCAGTACCCAGAGGAACAAACAGCCCCCCAGCCCAATAAATAGTGACTGTCTGTGGCACCTTACAGCCCCCCTGGCATTCCCAGTACCCAGAGGCACAAACAGCCCCCCCAGCCCAATAAATAGTGACTGTCTGTGGCACGTTACAGCCCCCTGGCATTCCCAGTACCCAGAGGCACAAACAGCCCCCCAGCCAAATAAATAGTGACTGTCTGTGGCACCTTACAGCCCCCTGGCATTCCCAGTACCAGAGCACAAACAGCCCCCCCCCAGCCCAATAAATAGTGACTGTCTGTGGCACCTTACAGCCCCCCTGGCATTCCAGTACCCAGAGGCACAAACAGCCCCCCCAGCCCAATAAATAGTGACTGTCTGTGGCACCTTCAGCCCCCCTGGCATTCCCAGTACCCAGAGGCACAAACAGCCCCCCCAGCCAATAAATAGTGACTGTCTGTGGCACCTTACAGCCCCCCTGGCATTCCCAGTACCCAGAGGCACAAACAGCCCCCCCCAGCCCAATAAATAGTGACTGTCTGTGGCACCTTACAGCCCCCCTGGCATTCCCAGTACCCAGAGGCACAAACAGCCCGCCCAGCCCAATAAATAGTGACTGTCTGTGGCACCTTACAGCCCCCCTGGCATTCCAGTACCCAGAGGCACAAACAGCCCCCCCCCAGCCGCAATAATAGTGACTGTCTGTGGCACCTTAACAGCGCCCCTGGCAATTCCAGTACCCAGAGGAACAAACAGCCCCCCCCAGCCCCAATAAATAGGAGCTGTCTGTGGAACCTTACAGCCCCCTGGCATTCCCAGTAACCCAGAGCACAAACAGCCCCCCCAAGCCCAATAAATAGTGACTGTCTGGTGGCACCTTACAGCCCCCCTGGGCATTCCCAGTACCCAGAGGCACAAACAGCCCCCCACCAGCCCAATAAATAGTGACTGTCTGTGGCACCTTACAGCCCCCCCTGGCATTCCCAGTACCTCAGAGGCAACAAACCAGCCCCCCCAGCCCAATAAATAGTGACTGTCTGTGGCACCTTACAGCCCCCCTGGCATTCCCAGTACCCAGAGGCACAAACAGCCCCCCAGCCCAATAAATAGTGACTGTCTGTGGCACTTACAGCCCCCTGGCATTCCCAGTACCCAGAGGCACAAACAGCCCCCCAGCCCAATAAATAGTGACTGTCTGTGGCACCTTACAGCCCCCTGGCATTCCCAGTACCCAGAGGCACAAACAGCCCCCCCAGCCCAATAAATAGTGACTGTCTGTGGCACCTTACAGCCCCCCTGGCATTCCCAGTACCCAGAGGCACAAACAGCCCCCCCAGCCCAATAAATAGTGACTGTCTGTGGCACCTTACAGCCCCCCTGGCATTCCCAGTACCCAGAGGCACAAACAGCCCCCCCCCAATAAATAGTGACTGTCTGTGGCACCTTACAGCCCCCTGGCATTCCCAGTACCCAGAGGCACAAACAGCCCCCCAGCCCAATAAATAGTGACTGTCTGTGGCACCTTACAGCCCCCCTGGCATTCCCAGTACCCAGAGGAACAAACAGCCCCCCCAGCCCAATAAATAGTGACTGTCTGTGGCACCTTACAGCCCCCCTGGCATTCCCAGTACCCAGAGGCACAAACAGCCCCCCCAAGCCCAATAAATAGTGACTGTCTGTGGCACCTTACAGCCCCCCTGGCATTCCCAGTACCCAGAGGCACAAACAGCCCCCCCCCAGCCCAATAAATAGTGACTGTCTGTGGCACCTTACAGCCCCCTGGCATTCCCAGTACCAGAGGCACAAACAGCCCCCCCAGCCCAATAAATAGTGACTGTCTGTGGCACCTTACAGCCCCCCTGGCATTCCCAGTACCCAGAGGCACAAACAGCCCCCCCCAGCCCAATAAATAGTGACTGTCTGTGGCACCTTACAGCCCCCTGGCATTCCCAGTACCCAGAGGCACAAACAGCCCCCCCCAGCCCAATAAATAGTGACTGTCTGTGGCACCTTACAGCCCCCCTGGCATTCCCAGTACCAGAGGCACAAACAGCCCCCCCCAGCCCAATAAATAGTGACTGTCTGTGGCACCTTACAGCCCCCCTGGCATTCCCAGTACCCAGAGGAACAAACAGCCCCCCCCCAGCCCAATAAATAGTGACTGTCTGTGGCAACCTTACAGCCCCCCTGGCATTCCCAGTACCCAGAGGCACAAACAGCCCCCCCCAGCCCAATAAATAGTGACTGTCTGTGGCACCTTACAGCCCCCCTGGCATTCCCAGTACCCAGAGGCACAAACAGCCCCCCCCAGCCCAATAAATAGTGACTGTCTGTGGCACCTTACAGCCCCCCTGGCATTCCCAGTACCCAGAGGCACAAACAGCCCCCCCCAGCCCAATAAATAGTGACTGTCTGTGGCACCTTAACAGCCCCCCTGGCATTCCCAGTACCCAGAGGAACAAACAGCCCCCCCAGCCCAATAAATAGTGACTGTCTGTGGCACCTTACAGCCCCCCTGGCATTCCCCAGTACCCAGAGGCACAAACAGCCCCCCCAGCCCAATAAATAGTGACTGTCTGTGGCACCTTACAGCCCCCCTGGCATTCCCAGTACCCAGAGGCACAAACAGCCCCCCCCAGCCCAATAAATAGTGACTGTCTGTGCACCTTACAGCCCCCCTGGCATTCCAGTACCCCAGAGGCACAAACAGCCCCCCCCGCCCAATAAATAGTGACTGTCTGTGGCACCTTACAGCCCCCTGGCATTCCCAGTACCCAGAGGAACAAACAGCCCCCCCAGCCCAATAAATAGTGACTGTCTGTGGCACCTTACAGCCCCCCTGGCATTCCCAGTACCCAGAGGCACAAACAGCCCCACCAGCCCAATAAATAGTGACTGTCTGTGGCACCTTACAGCCCCCTGGCATTCCCCAGTACCCAGAGGCACCAACAGCCCCCCCCCAGCCCAATAAATAGTGACTGTCTGTGGCACCTTACAGCCCCCCTGGCATTCCCAGTACCGCAGAGGCACAAACAGCCCCCCAGCCAATAAATAGTGACTGTCTGTGGCACCTTACAGCCCCCTGGCATTCCCAGTACCAGAGGCACAAACGCCCCCCCAGCCCAATAATAGTGACTGTCTGTGGCACCTTACAGCCCCCTGGCATTCCCAGTACCCAGAGGCACAAACAGCCCCCCCAGCCCAATAAATAGTGACTGTCTGTGGCACCTTACAGCCCCCCTGGCATTCCCAGTACCCAGAGGCACAAACAGCCCCCCCAGCCCAATAAATAGTGACTGTCTGTGGCACCTTACAGCCCCCCTGGCATTCCCAGTACCCAGAGGCACAAACAGCCCCCCCCAGCCCAATAAATAGTGACTGTCTGTGGCACCTTACAGCCCCCCTGGCATTCCCAGTACCCAGAGGCACAAACAGCCCCCCCAGCCCAATAAATAGTGACTGTCTGTGGCACCTTACAGCCCCCCTGGCATTCCCAGTACCCAGAGGCACAAACAGCCCCCCCCCAGCCCAATAAATAGTGACTGTCTGTGGCACCTTACAGCCCCCCTGGCATTCCCAGTACCCAGAGGCACAAACAGCCCCCCCCAGCCCAATAAATAGTGACTGTCTGTGGCACCTTACAGCCCCCCTGGCATTCCCAGTACCCAGAGGCACAAACAGCCCCCCCCCAGCCCAATAAATAGTGACTGTCTGTGGCACCTTACAGCCCCCCTGGCATTCCCAGTACCCAGAGGCACAAACAGCCCCCCCCCAGCCCAATAAATAGTGACTGTCTGTGGCACCTTACAGCCCCCTGGCATTCCCAGTACCCAGAGGCACAAACAGCCCCCCCCAGCCCAATAAATAGTGACTGTCTGTGGCACCTTACAGCCCCCCTGGCATTCCCAGTACCCAGAGGCACAAACAGCCCCCCCCCAGCCCAATAAATAGTGACTGTCTGTGGCACCTTACAGCCCCCCTGGCATTCCCAGTACCCAGAGGCACAAACAGCCCCCCCCAGCCCAATAAATAGTGACTGTCTGTGGCACCTTACAGCCCCCCTGGCATTCCCAGTACCCAGAGGCACAAACAGCCCCCCCAGCCCAATAAATAGTGACTGTCTGTGGCACCTTACAGCCCCCCTGGCATTCCCAGTACCCAGAGGCACAAACAGCCCCCCCAGCCCAATAAATAGTGACTGTCTGTGGCACCTTACAGCCCCCCTGGCATTCCCAGTACCCAGAGGCACAAACAGCCCCCCCCAGCCCAATAAATAGTGACTGTCTGTGGCACCTTACAGCCCCCCTGGCATTCCCAGTACCCAGAGGCACAAACAGCCCCCCCAGCCCAATAAATAGTGACTGTCTGTGGCACCTTACAGCCCCCCTGGCATTCCCAGTACCCAGAGGCACAAACAGCCCCCCCCAGCCCAATAAATAGTGACTGTCTGTGGCACCTTACAGCCCCCCTGGCATTCCCAGTACCCAGAGGCACAAACAGCCCCCCCAGCCCAATAAATAGTGACTGTCTGTGGCACCTTACAGCCCCCCTGGCATTCCCAGTACCCAGAGGCACAAACAGCCCCCCCAGCCCAATAAATAGTGACTGTCTGTGGCACCTTACAGCCCCCCTGGCATTCCCAGTACCCAGAGGCACAAACAGCCCCCCCCAGCCCAATAAATAGTGACTGTCTGTGGCACCTTACAGCCCCCCTGGCATTCCCAGTACCCAGAGGCACAAACAGCCCCCCCAGCCCAATAAATAGTGACTGTCTGTGGCACCTTACAGCCCCCCTGGCATTCCCAGTACCCAGAGGCACAAACAGCCCCCCCCAGCCCAATAAATAGTGACTGTCTGTGGCACCTTACAGCCCCCCTGGCATTCCAGTACCCAGAGGCACAAACAGCCCCCCCCAGCCCAATAAATAGTGACTGTCTGTGGCACCTTACAGCCCCCCTGGCATTCCCAGTACCCAGAGGCACAAACAGCCCCCCCCAGCCCAATAAATAGTGACTGTCTGTGGCACCTTACAGCCCCCCTGGCATTCCCAGTACCCAGAGGAACAAACAGCCCCCCCCAGCCCAATAAATAGTGACTGTCTGTGGCACCTTACAGCCCCCCTGGCATTCCCAGTACCCAGAGGCACAAACAGCCCCCCCCCAGCCCAATAAATAGTGACTGTCTGTGGCACCTTACAGCCCCCCTGGCATTCCCAGTACCCAGAGGCACAAACAGCCCCCCCAGCCCAATAAATAGTGACTGTCTGTGGCACCTTACAGCCCCCCTGGCATTCCCAGTACCCAGAGGCACAAACAGCCCCCCCAGCCCAATAAATAGTGACTGTCTGTGGCACCTTACAGCCCCCCTGGCATTCCCAGTACCCAGAGGCACAAACAGCCCCCCCAGCCCAATAAATAGTGACTGTCTGTGGCACCTTACAGCCCCCCTGGCATTCCCAGTACCCAGAGGCACAAACAGCCCCCCCAGCCCAATAAATAGTGACTGTCTGTGGCACCTTACAGCCCCCCTGGCATTCCCAGTACCCAGAGGCACAAACAGCCCCCCCAGCCCAATAAATAGTGACTGTCTGTGGCACCTTACAGCCCCCCTGGCATTCCCAGTACCCAGAGGCACAAACAGCCCCCCCAGCCCAATAAATAGTGACTGTCTGTGGCACCTTACAGCCCCCCTGGCATTCCCAGTACCCAGAGGCACAAACAGCCCCCCAGCCCAATAAATAGTGACTGTCTGTGGCACCTTACAGCCCCCCTGGCATTCCCAGTACCCAGAGGCACAAACAGCCCCCCCAGCCCAATAAATAGTGACTGTCTGTGGCACCTTACAGCCCCCCTGGCATTCCCAGTACCCAGAGGCACAAACAGCCCCCCCAGCCCAATAAATAGTGACTGTCTGTGGCACCTTACAGCCCCCCTGGCATTCCCAGTACCCAGAGGCACAAACAGCCCCCCCAGCCCAATAAATAGTGACTGTCTGTGGCACCTTACAGCCCCCCTGGCATTCCCAGTACCCAGAGGCACAAACAGCCCCCCCAGCCCAATAAATAGTGACTGTCTGTGGCACCTTACAGCCCCCCTGGCATTCCCAGTACCCAGAGGCACAAACAGCCCCCCCAGCCCAATAAATAGTGACTGTCTGTGGCACCTTACAGCCCCCCTGGCATTCCCAGTACCCAGAGGCACAAACAGCCCCCCCCAGCCCAATAAATAGTGACTGTCTGTGGCACCTTACAGCCCCCCTGGCATTCCCAGTACCCAGAGGCACAAACAGCCCCCCCAGCCCAATAAATAGTGACTGTCTGTGGCACCTTACAGCCCCCTGGCATTCCCAGTACCCAGAGGCACAAACAGCCCCCCCAGCCCAATAAATAGTGACTGTCTGTGGCACCTTACAGCCCCCCTGGCATTCCCAGTACCCAGAGGCACAAACAGCCCCCCCAGCCCAATAAATAGTGACTGTCTGTGGCACCTTACAGCCCCCCTGGCATTCCCAGTACCCAGAGGCACAAACAGCCCCCCCAGCCCAATAAATAGTGACTGTCTGTGGCACCTTACAGCCCCCCTGGCATTCCCAGTACCCAGAGGCACAAACAGCCCCCCCCAGCCCAATAAATAGTGACTGTCTGTGGCACCTTACAGCCCCCCTGGCATTCCCAGTACCCAGAGGCACAAACAGCCCCCCCAGCCCAATAAATAGTGACTGTCTGTGGCACCTTACAGCCCCCCTGGCATTCCCAGTACCCAGAGGCACAAACAGCCCCCCCAGCCCAATAAATAGTGACTGTCTGTGGCACCTTACAGCCCCCCTGGCATTCCCAGTACCCAGAGGCACAAACAGCCCCCCCCAGCCCAATAAATAGTGACTGTCTGTGGCACCTTACAGCCCCCCTGCATTCCCAGTACCCAGAGGCACAAACAGCCCCCCCAGCCCAATAAATAGTGACTGTCTGTGGCACCTTACAGCCCCCTGGCATTCCCAGTACCCAGAGGCACAAACAGCCCCCCCAGCCCAATAAATAGTGACTGTCTGTGGCACCTTACAGCCCCCTGGCATTCCCAGTACCCAGAGGCACAAACAGCCCCCCCAGCCCAATAAATAGTGACTGTCTGTGGCACCTTACAGCCCCCCTGGCATTCCCAGTACCCAGAGGAACAAACAGCCCCCCCCAGCCCAATAAATAGTGACTGTCTGTGGCACCTTACAGCCCCCCTGGCATTCCCAGTACCCAGAGGAACAAACAGCCCCCCCAGCCCAATAAATAGTGACTGTCTGTGGCACCTTACAGCCCCCTGGCATTCCCAGTACCCAGAGGCACAAACAGCCCCCCCCAGCCCAATAAATAGTGACTGTCTGTGGCACCTTACAGCCCCCTGGCATTCCCAGTACCCAGAGGCACAAACAGCCCCCCCCAGCCCAATAAATAGTGACTGTCTGTGGCACCTTACAGCCCCCCTGGCATTCCCAGTACCCAGAGGAACAAACAGCCCCCCCCAGCCCAATAAATAGTGACTGTCTGTGGCACCTTACAGCCCCCCTGGCATTCCCAGTACCCAGAGGCACAAACAGCCCCCCCAGCCCAATAAATAGTGACTGTCTGTGGCACCTTACAGCCCCCCTGGCATTCCCAGTACCCAGAGGCACAAACAGCCCCCCCCCAGCCCAATAAATAGGGACTGTCTGTGGCACCTTACAGCCCCCCTGGCATTCCCAGTACCCAGAGGCAAACAGCCCCCAGCCAATAATAGTGACTGTCTGTGCTTACAGCCCCCCTGGCATCCAGTACCCAGAGGCAAACAGCCCCCCAGCCCAATAATAGTGACGTCTGTGGCACCTTACAGCCCCCCTGGCATTCCCAGTACCCAGAGCACAAACAGCCCCCCCCCAGCCCAATAAATAGTGACTGTCTGTGGCACCTTACAGCCCCCCTGGCATTCCCAGTACCCAGAGGCACAAACAGCCCCCCCCAGCCCAATAAATAGTGACTGTCTGTGCACCTTACAGCCCCCCTGGCATTCCAGTACCCAGAGGCACAAACAGCCCCCCCCAGCCCAATAAATAGTGACTGTCTGTGGCACCTACAGCCCCCCTGGCATTCCCAGTACCCAGAGGCACAAACAGCCCCCCCAGCCCAATAAATAGTGACTGTCTGTGGCACCTTACAGCCCCCCCTGGCATTCCAGTACCCAGAGGCACAAACAGCCCCCCCAGCCCAATAAATAGTGACTGTCTGTGGCACCTTACAGCCCCCCTGGCATTCCCAGTACCCAGAGGCACAAACAGCCCCCCCAGCCCAATAAATAGTGACTGTCTGTGGCACCTTACAGCCCCCCTGGCATTCCCAGTACCCAGAGGCACAAACAGCCCCCCCCAGCCCAATAAATAGTGACTGTCTGTGGCACCTTACAGCCCCCCTGGCATTCCAGTACCCAGAGGCACAAACAGCCCCCCCCAGCCCAATAAATAGTGACTGTCTGTGGCACCTTACAGCCCCCCTGGCATTCCCAGTACCCAGAGGCACAAACAGCCCCCCCAGCCCAATAAATAGTGACTGTCTGTGGCACCTTACAGCCCCCTGGCATTCCCAGTACCCAGAGGCACAAACAGCCCCCCCAGCCCAATAAATAGTGACTGTCTGTGGCACCTTACAGCCCCCCTGGCATTCCCAGTACCCAGAGGCACAAACAGCCCCCCAGCCCAATAAATAGTGACTGTCTGTGGCACCTTACAGCCCCCCTGGCATTCCCAGTACCCAGAGGAACAAACAGCCCCCCCAGCCCAATAAATAGTGACTGTCTGTGGCACCTTACAGCCCCCCTGGCATTCCCAGTACCCAGAGGAACAAACAGCCCCCCCCAGCCCAATAAATAGTGACTGTCTGTGGCACCTTACAGCCCCCCTGGCATTCCCAGTACCCAGAGGCACAAACAGCCCCCCAGCCCAATAAATAGTGACTGTCTGTGGCACCTTACAGCCCCCCTGGCATTCCCAGTACCCAGAGGCACAAACAGCCCCCCCCCAGCCCAATAAATAGTGACTGTCTGTGGCACCTTACAGCCCCCCTGGCATTCCCAGTACCCAGAGGAACAAACAGCCCCCCCCAGCCCAATAAATAGTGACTGTCTGTGGCACCTTACAGCCCCCCTGGCATTCCCAGTACCCAGAGGAACAAACAGCCCCCCCCAGCCCAATAAATAGTGACTGTCTGTGGCACCTTACAGCCCCCCTGGCATTCCCAGTACCCAGAGGAACAAACAGCCCCCCCAGCCCAATAAATAGTGACTGTCTGTGGCACCTTACAGCCCCCCTGGCATTCCCAGTACCCAGAGGCACAAACAGCCCCCCCAGCCCAATAAATAGTGACTGTCTGTGGCACCTTACAGCCCCCCTGGCATTCCCAGTACCCAGAGGAACAAACAGCCCCCCCAGCCCAATAAATAGTGACTGTCTGTGGCACCTTACAGCCCCCCTGGCATTCCCAGTACCCAGAGGCACAAACAGCCCCCCCCAGCCCAATAAATAGTGACTGTCTGTGGCACCTTACAGCCCCCCTGGCATTCCCAGTACCCAGAGGCAACAAACAGCCCCCCCAGCCCAATAAATAGTGACTGTCTGTGGCACCTTACAGCCCCCCTGGCATTCCCAGTACCCAGAGGAACAAACAGCCCCCCCCAGCCCAATAAATAGTGACTGTCTGTGGCACCTTACAGCCCCCCTGGCATTCCCAGTACCCAGAGGCACAAACAGCCCCTCCAGCCCAATAAATAGTGACTGTCTGTGGCACCTTACAGCCCCCCTGGCATTCCCAGTACCCAGAGGCACAAACAGCCCCCCCCAGCCCAATAAATAGTGACTGTCTGTGGCACCTTACAGCCCCCCTGGCATTCCCAGTACCCAGAGGAACAAACAGCCCCCCCCAGCCCAATAAATAGTGACTGTCTGTGGCACCTTACAGCCCCCCTGGCATTCCCAGTACCCAGAGGAACAAACAGCCCCCCCAGCCCAATAAATAGTGACTGTCTGTGGCACCTTACAGCCCCCCTGGCATTCCCAGTACCCAGAGGCAAAAACAGCCCCCCCAGCCCAATAAATAGTGACTGTCTGTGGCACCTTACAGCCCCCCTGGCATTCCCAGTACCCAGAGGAACAAACAGCCCCCCCCCCCAGCCCAATAAATAGTGACTGTCTGTGGCACCTTACAGCCCCCATGGCATTCCAGTACCCAGAGGCACAAAAAGCCCCCCCCCCAGTCCAATAAAGAGTGACTGTCTCTGGCACCTTACAGCCCCCTGGTATTCCCAGTACCCAGAGGCAAAACAGCCTCCCCCAGCCGAATAAATAGTTGACTGTCTGGTGGGCACCTTACAGGCCCCCTGGCATTCCCAGTACCCAGAGGCACAAACAGCCCTCCCAGTCCAATAAATAGTGAACTGTCTCTGGCACCTTACAGCCCCCCTGGCATTCCAGTACCCGAGGCACAAACAGCCCTCCCAGTCCCAATAAATAGTGACTGTCTCTGCACCTTACAGCCCCCTGGCATTCCCAGTACCCAGAGACACAAACAGCCCCCCCAGCCCAATAAATAGTGACTGTCTGTAGCACCTTACAGCCCCCCTGGCATTCCCAGTACCCAGAGGCACAAAAAGCCCCCCCCAGCCCAATAAATAGTGGACTGTCTGTGGCACTTACAGCCCCCCTGGCATTCCTAGTTACCCAGAGGCACAAACAGCCCCCCCCAGCCCAATACTATTGACTGTTGTGGCACTTTACAGCCCCCCTGGCATTCCCAGTACCCAGAGGCACAAACAGCCCCCCCAGCCCAATAAATAGTGACTGTCTGTGGCACCTTACAGCCCCCCTGGCATTCCCAGTACCCAGAGGAACAAACAGCCCCCCCCAGCCCAATAAATAGTGACTGTCTGTGGCACCTTACAGCCCCCCTGGCATTCCCAGTACCAAGAGGAACAAACAGCCCCCCCAGGCCCAATAAATAGTGACTGTCTGTGGCACCTTACAGCCCCCCTGGCATTCCCAGTACCTAGAGGCACAAACAGCCCCCCCAGCCCAATAAATAGTGACTGTCTGTGGCACCTTACAGCCCCCCTGGCATTCCCAGTACCCAGAGGCACAAACAGCCCCCCCAGCCCAATAAATAGTGACTGTCTCTGGCACCTTACAGCCCCCCTGGCATTCCCAGTACCCATTCTGACTGGGTTTATAGTTATGTGTTACTGTCACTGTGTGTGTCTGTTCCTTTCCCTTCTCTGCACTGCTGGTTCTGACTCCTGATACAACTCCCCAATATCCATTCATTCCTCATTCTCACTGGGTTTTTAGTTATATGTAACTGTCACAGTGTCTGTCTGTCCCTTTCCCTTCTCTGCACTGCTGGTTCTGACTCCTGATACAACTCCCCAATATCCATTCATTCCTCATTCTCACTGGGTTTATAGTTATGTGTAACTGTCACTGTGTGTGTCTGTTCCTTTCCCTTCTCTGCACTGCTGGTTCTGACTCCTGATACAACTCCCCAATATCCATTCATTCCTCATTCTCAGTGGGTTTATAGTTATGTGTAACTGTCACTGTGTCTGTCTGTCCCTTTCCCTTCTCTGCACTGCTGGTTCTGACTCCTGATACAACTCCCCAATATCCATTCATTCCTCATTCTCACTGGGTTTATAGTTATATGTAACTGTCACAGTGTCTGTCTGTCCCTTTCCCTTCTCTGCACTGCTGGTTCTGACTCCTGATACAACTCCCCAATATCCATTCATTCCTCATTCTCACTGGGTTTATATTTATATGTAACTGTCACAGTGTCTGTCTGTCCCTTTCCCTTCTCTGCACTGCTGGTTCTGACTCCTGATACAACTCCCCAATATCCATTCATTCCTCATTCTCACTGGGTTTATAGTTATGTGTAACTGTCACTGTGTCTGTCCCTTTCCCTTCTCTGCACTGCTGGTTCTGACTCCTCATACAACTTTCCAATATCCATTCATTCCTCATTCTCACTGGGTTTATAGTTATATGTAACTGTCACAGTGTCTGTCTGTCCCTTTCCCTTCTCTGCACTGCTGGTTCTGACTCCTGATACAACTCCCCAATATCCATTCATTCCTCATTCTCACTGGGTTTATAGTTATGTGTAACTGTCACTGTGTCTGTCCCTTTCCCTTCTCTGCACTGCTGGTTCTGACTCCTCATACAACTTTCCAATATCCATTCATTCCTCATTCTCACTGGGTTTATAGTTATATGTAACTGTCACAGTGTCTGTCTGTCCCTTTCCCTTCTCTGCACTGCTGGTTCTGACTCCTGGTATAACTCCCCAATTTCCATTCATTCCTCATTCTCACTGGGTTTATAGTTATGTGTAACTGTCACTGTGTCTGTCCCTTTCCCTTCTCTGCACTGCTGGTTCTGACTCCTCATACAACTTCCCAATATCCATTCATTCCTCATTCTCACTGGGTTTATAGTTATGTGTAACTGTCACTGTGTCTGTCCGTCCCTTTCCCTTCTCTGCATTGCTGGTTCTGACTCCAAATACAACTTCCCAATATCAATTAATTCCTTATTCTCACTGGGTTTATAGTTATGTGTAACTGTCACTGTGTCTGTCCGTCCCTTTCCCATCTCTGCACTGCTGGTTCTGACTCCTGATACAACTTCCCAATATCCATTAATTCCTCATTCTCACTGGGTTTATAGTTATGTGTAACTGTCACTGTTTCTGTCTGTCCCTTTCCCTTCTCTGCACTGCTGGTTCCGACTCCTGATACAACTTCCCAATATCCATTCATTCCTCATTCTCACTGGGTTTATAGTTATGTGTAACTGTCACTGTGTCTGTCCGTTCCTTTCCCATCTCTGCACTGCTGGTTCTGACTCCTGATACAACTCCCCAATATCCATTCATTCCTCATTCTCACTGGGTTTATAGTTATGTGTAACTGTCACTGTTTCTGTCTGTCCCTTTCCCTTCTCTGCAGTGCTGGTTCCGACTCCTGATACAACTTCCCAATATCCATTCATTCCTCATTCTCATTGGGTTTAAAGTAATGTGTAACTCTTACTGTGTGTTTCCCTTTCACTTCTCTACACTGCTGGTTCTGACTCCTGATAAAACTTCCCAATACCCATTCATTCCTCCTTCTCACTGGGTTTATAGTTATGTGTAACTGTCACTGTGTCTGTCTGTCCCTTTTCCTTCTCTGCACTGCTGGTTCTGACTCCTGATACAACTTCCCAATATCAATTAATTCCTCATTCTCACTGGGTTTATAGTTAAGTGTAACTGTCACCGTGTCTCTCTGTCCCTTTATGTTCTCTGCACTGCTGGTTCTGACTCCTGATACAACTTCCCAATATCAATTCATTCCTCATTCTCACTGGGTTTATAGTTAAGTGTAACTGTCACAGTGTCTGTCTGTCCCCTTTCCCTTCTTTGCACTGCTGGTTCTGACTCCTGATATAACTCCCCAATTTCCATTCATTCCTCATTCTCACTGGGTTTATAGTTATGTGTAACTCTCACTGTGTCTGTCCCTTTCCCTTCTCTGCACTGCTGGTTCTGACTCCTGATACAACTTCCCAATATCAATTAATTCCTTTTTCTCACTGGGTTTATAGTTATGTGTAACTCTCACTGTTTCTGTCCCTTTAACTTCTCTGCACTGCTGGTTCTGACTCCTGACAAAATTTCCCAATACCCATTCATTCCTAATTCTCACTGGGTTTATAGTTATGTGTAACTGTCACTGTGTCTGTCTCTCACTTTCTCTTCTCTGCACTGCTGGTTCTGACTCCTGATACAACTCCCCAATATGCATTCATTCCTCATTCTCACTGGGTTTATAGTTACAGTATGTACTGCCCATCTAAGAGCAAACAAAGCCCATATAAACCTCACTCATCAAAAGGGTACACTTAGGGGTATATTTATCATGCTGTGTAAAAAGTGGAGTAAAACATCCCCGGTGATGTTGTTCATAGCAGCCAATCAGATGCTTTGATTTGGTTTTCTAGCTGTTGAAATCTAATTGCTTATTCGTTGCCCTGGGCTACATCACCGGTAATGCTTCTCTCCACTTTTTACACAGCATGATAACTATACCCCTTAACCTTTAACAGCAGCGCCTGCATTGTTATGTCAATGTGATGAGAGCTGCCTTCCCCCTAGGAAAGTGACAGTTGGTACAGTCCGTTGGTTGCCATTGTGGTGAGAGGTAAGTGTACATCTCCTCTGATAGATGTTTTGCCTAAAAACCCTTATTTTAGCTAAAAAAGAGGGGCAATAGTTGGGTGACTCCCCCCCCCCAGACTAGGGGATGTTGCTCCTGTCACTGGTTTTAGTGAATTTGGAGAATTTTCCACTAAAATGGGCTTGTTGTCCCCAGTACTGACAGGCTCCTAAGAGTTTTGCCCCTCTGCCCCCGGGTATCTGCCCTGCCCTTATGTACCAACCTGGGTACACAATAAGTACATACAATGTATATACTGCACATCTAAGGGCAAATAAAGCCCATAAAAATTTGTCATATGATGAGAGCTGCCTTCACTCTAGGAAAGTGACAGTTGGTAGAGTCCATTGGTTGCCATTGTGGGGAGAGGTAAGCAAGCATCTCTCCTGTAGTAGATGTTTTGCCTAAAAACCCTTATTTTAGCTAAAAAAGAGGGGCAATAGTTGGGTGACTCCCCCCCCCAGACTAGGGGATGTTGCTCCTGTCAACGATTTTAGTGAATTGGGAGAATTTTCCCCTAAAATGGGCTTTGCAGGCGCCTTTACTCCCAGCGCTGGTTGGGAGACACAGACCCAGGGTTGGGCAGTACTGACAGGCTGCTAAGAGTTTTGCCCCTCTGCCCCCGGGTATCTGCCCTGCCCTTATGTACCAACCTTAATGTGTAACTGAATGTACTTGCACTTACCATGGACACAGGGCCTGATTTACTATTTCTTACTATTGCAGGGGGTAAATCTAAATCAGTGCTTCTGAAATGATGGTGATGCCCCTTAGGGGAATGGTAGCAGCCAATTACTGATTGGTTGCTATTGGCAACTGCAACTTGCATTTAGGCACCTATGTTAGTAAATTAGCCCTAGTACCAATTTAACCCCCTAGGTACCACATGGAATCCCGGCCTGAGTGTCAGTAAGCGTGAGATTTGGGGGGAACACTTTGAATGGGGCCCCTGATCCAATGTTGCACCTTAAAAGGGTAAATGCATTATCCGTGAAGCTGACTTGCCCTTTTTATTCCCGTCTCTATACAGATTGCTACAGTGAGCGACTAGTTAGCGACTTCGGCGCTTATCCACCTTTTTGGATATTTTTTTTTCTGGTTTCTCCTCAGTTCACCTTTTCCACCCTTAGTGAACGAGCCTAGAGGAGAGCCAGCGCCTATTGAGGGGGCCGCTTAGGGTTCCCCGGCCCTGGGCCGGCCGGCCGGCCCCCCCCGGTCCATCTTTTTTTCCAGCACCTGGAGCTCCATTTGAGAGGTAATGTAGCAAATCCAGTTTATGATTTCTCCTACAGCAAGTCTCGCCCGCATGAAAAAATAAATTGTACATAGAACACAGTATTGGGAAATGCTAAAGTGATGTTTTTCATTTTGTCTTCACAGAAACAACATGTTCAAGCGGCTGAAGTGCTGTTTCTCTTGCTTCGGCAAGGTAAGGGCTTCATCTCTTTCTGCTGTAACAGGACATATTTCATTCTGTGGGAAACTTCATGGAGGGGCAAATGGAAAGGGAACACCTAATCACATGACCTGATAGACTGCCCGCAGCTCAGACTAAGGGGCATATTTCATATTTGTGTCTTTTTTGCATTTTTTTTCTACTTCGACTAAACTCACTAACTGCGGATGTTACCATATTTATTTAAAAAAATCTATTTATTAAAAATGTGATCAAAGATCGAAACAACACGAATACCTAAAATTCATCATTTTAACATTTTTTAATGGGTCGCAAAGCTCAAAAAATTAAGACTGGAATAGTTGGAATGTTTCACTATGACACTTCCCAGTGACTTCTACAGGATCTCGCCAGCAAATGTACCGGCAATGTACTTGTAAATTTATAATAATTAGTCCTCCGGCCCCAGCCAACCTCCAATCCGCCTCTGATCCACCCCGTCACCTCCAATTCCCTCCCCCAACTTGCCTCCCTACCCTGCACTGCTAGGTTCACTTGATGTGGGCGGGGATATCATTACTCCGCCCCTATTTGCATCATGCCCCGTATCCTGGGTGCCGCCCCTTAGCAAACATGCCCCCACCCTGGCCGGTATTAGACATAACAAAAGGTGGAAAGCCTAATTGTGCCCCCAACTATCACTAGTGCTGATTCCGCTTTAGTGTAGGGGATACACAGTGTCATACTTGTGTTTGCACCAAATCCCTCATGTGTCACTCAATACTCACTCCTCCATTTATTGCATTATAGTTTTCCTATTTGTGCATTTATTTTCTCTGATAAAACTTTTTTTCTTCATTACAGAGGAAACGAAAGCGGGCAGATAATCCCACCCCTGAATCTGCCATGGTAAGAACTGGGCAACATCATTTTCCTATGAATCAAAAACAAAACAAGAAGTAATCACACAAGGTTGAGTGTAAAAATATCTCTTACCCACAGTTGTGGTGGGTCCAGGTGCTCATGCCCCAGACCTCTCAGCATAGGGAGCCATCATGGGAAAATCAAAAATAGAAAGGGCAGGCATTCCGGATTTTTTCAACAAAGTTGAGAAATGCAGCAACAAAAGTAGTTTACATTAAAAATGTATAAAATTTATTGGATCCATATGTAAAAACAAGAAGCCTTACGCGTTTCGTACCAAGAGCACATGGAACACCATTTTCCTACCTACTTGTGTTATCAAAGCCGTGTTATTTCCTTGCCTATAGATTTCTATGCTAAATAACCTTGATGCACTATGTACATAGGGGCCAATTTACAGGTATGGGACCCATTATCCAGAATGCTCGGGACCTGGGGTTTTCCGGATAAGGGGTCTTTCCGTAATTCGGATCTCCTACCTAAAGTTGGCTAAAAACATTATTTAAACGGTAATTAAACCCAATAGAATTGTTTTACCTCCAATAAGGAATAAATATATCTTAGTTGGGATCAAGTACAGGTACTGTTTTATTATTACAGAGAAAAGGGAATCATTTAACCATTAAATAAACCCAATAGGGCTGTTCTGCCCCCAATAAGGGGTAATTATATCTTAGTTGGGATCAAGTACAGGTACTGTTTTATTATTACAGAGAAAAGGGAATCATTTAACCATTAAATAAACCCAATAGGGCTGTTCTGCCCCAATAAGGGGTAATTATATCTTAGTTGGGATCAAGTACAGGTACTGTTTTATTATTACAGAGAAAAGGGAATCATTTAACCATTAAATAAACCCAATAGGGCTGTTCTGCCCCCAATAAGGGGTAATTATATCTTAGTTGGGATCAAGTACAAGGTTTTGTTTAATTATTAGAGAGAAAAAGGAAATATTTTTTTTAAAATGTGAATTATTTGATTAAAATGGAGTCTATGTGAGATGGCCTTTCCGTAATTCGGAACTTTCTGGATAATGGGTTTCCGGATAAGGGGTCCAATACCTGTATTAAAGTTATCCAAGGAAAATTCAAGATTTTTTTTTTTAAAAACCATGAACGTATAAAACTTTATATGACTTTTTTTGACTGGCAAAAAGTGCGCCAGGTTTAAGCTGGTACCATCATTTGGACCTGGCAACGCCGTTTGCCACGTGAGTAATAAATAATTCAATAATAAAACACCTGTCCCTGAATATTACATATAACTGATTTTAACTTCTTTCTAAAAAGCTCAGTTAATTTGATAACTTGACTTTTATCTCTTTACCAGGAACAACCAGAAATCCCTGGCAAAAACACCTGCCAAGTAAGTAGTAAAAAATATACATGAAATGGTTTGGTTTTTGGTAGTTTAGTGAATTTGTATTGTACCGGGTCTTTTTTAGATACTAAACTACAGAGTTATAGTAAACTGATCAGGTAACGTTATTTCTCTTAGGAGGAGAATACAGAGCCAGACTTGAAGCCGGCGATAGAGAACTGCCGGGTAAGCGTAAGAGGGGAGGAGAGTTGGGGCAAATGAAAATCACCCTATATTTTATACAAGACTGTATATTAGCTTCTTTATTACAACGAGCACATTTTTCTCTTACCTTTTCTTTAATCAGGAGACTCCAGAAATCCTGGACATGAAGATCTGTCAGGTAAGAAAAATAATAGGGTCACAACAGAGAAAGACATTTTAGATTCACTTTGGGGGAGGCAATTTGTTAGGTACCGACGACTCAGCGTTGGTGAGTCTGTCCCACCTCCTTATTATGCCCTGTGTTACACAGCAACATACACCTTCTATTTCTCATATATTTATATCAAATAACACTTTCCCAAACTTTGCTTTACTTTCAGCCTTGAGAAATATTTTTACAATCTTTATTTCTGTCTTAAACAGGATGAAGAAGTGACTGGGCAGGAGAGCCCCGACACCGGCCCCTGCCACTCACAGGTAAGCAGAAAATAACACATGAATGAAAAAGATGCATTTTTATCATCTTCTCTGCTGATCTGAGGTTTTCTTTCTTAACCAGGAACCCTTGGAAGAGCAGGAGGACCCTCCAATAAACACCTGCGAGGTACGGGGGCAAAAAGTTTGAAGGAGTCCCAATGTGTTTTTATTTGAGCTACAGGGTTCATGAATAATATCTGTAAAGGATAATATTCATATTTACCTAACAGGGAACCTTATCTACTAACATAGTGTAACTGAGGCTAACTTGCCCAAATGCAGTTGCCCATACCAACCAGTCAGCTTCTGTTACTTAGCGGACTTCTATCTTGTATAAATTAGAAAATGAAAAAAACATGATTGGCTGCTATGATTACATCCACTCATACAATGTAACTCATAGGCTACTGCCAGGAAGGGGAGAGTAGGGGCAAATAAAAATCACCCTATATTTTATGCAAGACTGTATATTAGCTGCTTTAAAACAGAAATAACAGTGTGCAACATCTTTCTCTTACCTTTTTTAATTAGGAGACTCCAGAAATCCTGACAACGGACATCTGTCAGGTAAGGAAAAATAATAGGGTCACAATAGAGAAAAACATTTTAGATTTACTTTGGGGGGGCAATTTGTTTGGGAAAAGCTATAATGCACAAACTGATACCATTTATTAAATGTACTTGCATTTTACTGTCTTTTAACCAGGATTGTGAAGAACCAGCTGAGGCGAGCAGCTACAAGGTAATAACCAATGAGAGAAAAAAGACACTGATCATAATTCATTATATAATTAAAGTAATTAAACAGATGTATTTGATCATATTCTCTACTGAAATGAGTTGATCTTATACAATGATGTTTTCTTCTTTAACTAGGAACCCTTGGAAAGCTGTGAGGAACCTCAGCTAGAGACGTTTGAGGTAAGCAGCAATGAATTGTATTTTGAATGATCATTTTGCCCTCAATATAATATTATAGCTTTTTAAACCTATTTGGGCCCCTACATCTCCCAAACTCCTATATAGGCCCCATTCCACCCATGCCTAAATGTTAGTTGTTTCTTAATAGAAAGGCCAGAGCCAAATGTAACAACCATCCACCCCACTACGTAGCTCTGATTTATGGGTAATGCAAATGTAGATGTTTGGGTGTTGCATTTCTTCTCTAATTGTGGGTACAGTTCATTTATTAACATATATTAACAATAGCAAAAGATATTTTAAAAGAATATCAAATGCAAATTCACTTTGGGGAGGCAATTTGTTGACTTCAGCGTTGGTGAGTCTGTCCCACCTCCTTATTATGCCCTGTGTTACACAGCAACATACACCTTCTATCTCTCATATATTTATATCAAATAACACTTTTACACACTTTGCTTTACTTTTAGCCATAAAAATTTGTTTTACAATATTTTTCTGTTTTAAACAGGAGGAAGACGTGACTGGGCAGGAGAGCCCCGACACCGCCCCTGCCACTCACAGGTAAGCAGAAAACAACACATGAATAAAAAAAAATGCATTTTTATCATCTTCTCTGCTGATCTGAGGTTTTCCTTCTTAACCAGGAACCCTTGGAAGAGAGTGGAGACCCTCCAATCAACACCTGTGAGGTACGGGGGCCAAAAAGTTTGCAGGGGTCCCAATGTGTTTTAATTTGAGCTACAGGGTTCATGAACAAAATCTGTAAAGGATAATAATCATATTTACCTAACAGGGAACCTTATCTACTAACATAGTGTAACTGAGGCTAACTTGCCCAAATGCAGTTGCCCATACCAACCAGTCAGCATCTGTTACTTAGCGGTCTTCTATCTTGTATAAATTAGAAAATGAAAAGAATATGATTGGCTCCTATGATTGCATCCACTCATACAATGTAACTCATAGGCTACTGCCGGGGAGGGGAGAGTAGGGGCAAATAAAAATCACCCTATATTTTATACAAGACTGTATATTAGCTTCTTTATTACAACGTGGAACATCTTTCTCTTACCTTTTCTTTATTAAGGAGACTCCAGAAATCCTGGAACCGGACATCTGCCAGGTAAGAAAAAATAATAGGGTCACAATAGAGATAGACATTTTAGATTCACTTTAGGGGGGCAATTTGTGAACACGGGCTGGGAGTCCGACCCCATGTCCCTAAATACTTGATGTGCCGGCGCCCCGAGCCATTGCGCTGCCTTGGGTTTAGGCAAACAGAGTGGATTTTGGTGGGAAACTCCTGAGTATAGCTCCAGCCAACACAATGGCTCCAGGTGCAGGCAATAAGCTTTTTGGGGTACAGGGGGAAGATATTCAGCCTGAGTTTAAGCTCAGGCCGAGAATCCACCACATCTGCCATTCCCCCTATACAAGTAAATAAGCACCACTGTGTCGGGCTCATTTACAGCCTCAAGTTGTGGTTGAGCAAAAAATGGTGCAGTTATTGCTTAAACTGATACCATTTATTAAATATTCTTGCATTTTTCTGTCTTTTAACCAGGATTGTGAAGAACAAGCTGAGGCGAGCAGCTACAAGGTAATAACCAATGAGAGAAAGAAGACACTGATCATAATTCATTATATAATTAAATTAATTGAACAGATTTATTTGATCATATTCTCTACTGAAGTGAGTTGATCTTATACAATGATGTTTTCTTCTTTAACTAGGAACCCTTGGAAAGCTGTGAGGAACCTCAGCTAGCGACCACTGAGGTAAGCAGCAATGAATTAAATAGCAATTTAAATGGCAATTTAAGCCCCCTCTGACTAACACTTACATTGGGCGGGGTTAGGTTCTGCAGAGTTTGCAGCCACCAATCAAATGCACAAGTAAGGGAGCAGGGAGCCACTGGGGCTCTGTTCTTACTAATGTTGTAAAACTGTATTTATATTTCCCAGGAGTCACCGATGGAAACTGGCCCCGACACCGGCCAAACAGAGAGCTCAGCAACGAAACTGAGCGAGGAGGAGGTGAAGGAGATTGAGGAGGTTTGAGCTGAATTTAATATTTTTTCTCTCAATATATCATTAAACCATTTTAAACCTATTCGGGCCCCCTATCCCACCACATCATACAAACTCTTATGTAAGTCCCATTCCACTCTTACCTGAATGTCAAATGCACAAGTGCTCAGTGGGGCAGTTGGTCACCACTTTTTGCCTCCGTTACAGCCTCTCAGACCTTCCACATCTCTCATTGCCCTTCTAGAACATGCAGACTAAAGCCAAGATCCAGGCTTCACTATACATAGTCCTGCAATCAGAAGATTTTTTCTCCGTTAGCTGGGGATTTATTTAAGAATGAATGAATCCTTTCCTTGTTCTACAAAATATAATGTTAGCAGTTCCGCAAAATGAGTTGCTCTGATTAAACCCTTTTTTCTCTTCCTCAGGAGGATAACATCACCCCACTCTCGGAGAAATACCCAGTAAGTAGCTGTAAAGCTGTATTTTGCCACAACATTCACAGTTTGGCTTCCATTTTCCAGCCCAAAGCCTTCCAGCCTCTGTTTCACCCAAGTTCCTCCTATACCTTCTGTGCTTCTCACATGTTAGAAAGGTTATTTGTCCAGCTGAATAATATTAGTTTGATTATCACATTATTAAATACAATGTTATTTTTCAGGAGCCCGGGAGGTATTTGAAGCTAGGGGAGCCAATCGGGCAGGACCCCAACGGAGTCGTCTACATTGTAAGATATTTTATTCAGTGTTAAAATGAGTCACTTTGTGTCATGCTTTTGGGTAATTCTGTCCATTGGTTGTGCTCTCTACAGCTTTGTTCTTTCCATATTTACATGCTACTGTATAGCTTTTTGCTTTCCCATAGCGTTCCGTTAGTAATGATCACTGAGCTTCTTTCCCTACTTTTGTAACAGGGATGGCACCAAAGAAAACAACGGGAAGTGGCCATAATTATAATTCAACATCAGAAGGTAATGTGTCTTCATGATTACTCTAATTAGATACTAATTAGTCTTTGTTATACCTACATTATGGTTATCAGTAGAAAGAGAACTTGCTAACCAAATACAGTCAGTGAAATATCCTGGCCCCTAATAACTATGTAACAGTAAAATAACAAATGCAGTTTGATATAAAAGAACACAAGGGGTCTCGGTCATATTATACAATACTCAAGTAGGGATATTACAAAGCTGTCATTTTTCATAACGACAAGTTAGGTTGGGGTGTTTGAAACTGTTATTGTATCCATTTTATTTAACTTGTTTCTTTTGTTTGAAACTAGAAGCAACAGGAGATCGAAAAAGAAGTCGAATCCTGCAAATTGTATCTGGCCACCGGAACATCGTCGACTTCTATGGGGCCTTTTATCATAAGGCCTCATTGAACATCACAGCATGGAGGACTATGGGTAAGGAAGTTTTGATTCGGAGAGGTTAAACATTTATGCAGCAAACATGCCAATTGTAACTGATCTAATACACAAGCTAGCATTTTGGATCCATACATGATCCAGTTTGGTAAGAAAGAGTCAGATGTAGCTGATACTGCAGTCCCCCCAAGACTTAAAGCCACAAAGCCTTTTCCTCGGGTTCCCAATAAAATTGTAGGTAACTAAAATAGTTGGCCAAATATTCTTTCTTTTTCTTCTAGATTGCTACAGAGCTTTGTACCGGTGCGACTGTAGAAGATCTCCTTGCATCCAAAAGGACCTTAGGCGAAAGATGGATCGCCTATATTTGCAAGAATGTGATAACGGTAGGTCACCTGTTAAACTCCTTCCTGCTATTCTGCATATTTCTAATAATCAAAGAGTACAAAATATTTATATACTTACTTTTGCTTTCTTGATTTCTCAGGGCCTTAACCATCTGGAAGAGAAGAATATAATCCATCACGACATCAAGCCCGAACACATTGTCATCTCCTCATCCGGAGAGGTGAAAGATCGGTAGCGACACAAGGATATTTTTTTCTCGTGGTGTTTATGCTGGCTTGTATTTCTAACTAAAATATTCCCTGCTTTTGTCATACAATTTTAGGCGAGTTTTGCCTTTGCGACCATCGGAGGAAGGAGCCGCCAGCACTTCGGGGACCATGGCATACCATGGCTCCGGAAGTACTGGGCCTCATTTTGCCCAAAACAGCGGCGAATATGACCATAAGGTATTGTCATGTCTTCTCTCTTTTTAGCTTAGAGTTAGGGGCATATTTAGCAAAATGTGAGATTACACAGAAAACTCACTTTCTATTCATTCCTATGGGATTTTTAGAACCAATTTATCAATGAATGAAAGTTAGAACTCACCATTTGATAAATACACTTCTAAAAATCCCATAGAAAGGAATAGAACGTGGGCGAGTTTTTATATATTAAGCTTTAAACTATGTCACTTACACAGGGTGAACTGCATGTAAATGTTCCACTCGCTTTAACCTCCCCTCCACTTATTTCCATATCCCTTCCCATCCTTACTTTATGTCATATCCCAATGCTTGCCCCCTCACCAATTAAAAGTTTTACCTTGCCCATTCTCCACCCTTTCCCTGACTCATTCACACACCTTCTTTACAACGCTTTCCATTTCCCCACCCTCCCCACCCCTACGGCCTTATTCTACCCTCTTGCTGCCTTTATGCTATCTATGTGAAGAAGGTAGACTCACCAATTGCCCTGATGTAATGATGGGAACTGGACCCAGTTGTTATTCGCTGCGATCAGCTTCTGCTTGGGAAGTCTTCTGAATGCTGGGATGTAAAGATACAACACAAAAACATGATGACTGATGAATACAACATTTGGGGGACTTTACTTAAATTGACATTTTTACACTAGAAAGGTACTTGCCAGTTGTTTTAGTACCAATTACATTTCTGTTTTAAAGTCTTATTAAATGGGTAAATTTTCAGTTTGAAAAAGTCAAATTCTGAAAAAAAATTCCAGTTCTTACCTCAAAAAATTGTGTATTTATGGAAACACAGCAAATTAAAATGCTAGTATATCACCCCCTTTGATTTTTTATTTAATATACTCTATGTTTACGGCGTACGTGACACATAAATGCCCCCTGCCCATTCTACTAACAGTTCTACATGCAATACAGTACACACACACACACACACACACACTCTAGGTTTACTTACGGAGATGTCCTTCCGCCATTTGAATGGCTGCAATCCCTAGTGACAGATGTCAGCCTGGATATTACAATATGGGGGAAAAGACGAGTATTAGAGAAGATTATACACAGAGAGTACATGAAAATAATTGCAGTTGCAGATGATTTGGATACTTCTGATACCTATCCACCCACACCCTGATAGTGATTCTATTTGGCTTGCACAATAACAAATCCATTAGAAGCCTTATATCCAGTAGTGAATTGCTGTGACTTTTATGTCTAGAAAATGTCCCAAATACCCCAAACTGAGAGTCTTGAGTGTTACATGGAGTGTGACATCCCCATAAAGCATAAGCAGTCTAATGGAGTTGGGTTCTTATTATTCTTGTGTCCTGCACTTAAAATGCATTTCACTCTCTCATTTCAGATTCTCGTATCACAGAAACCACATTACGGCTCTGGATTCTCTGTTATGAGAGGCGGGACAGG
>NC_030684.2:15731026-15770995 GCF_000004195.4 Xenopus tropicalis
CACATAACTATAAACCCAGTGAGAATGAGGAATGAATTGATATTGGGAAGTTGTATCAGGAGTCAGAACCAGCAGTGCAGAGAACATAAAGGGACAGAGAGACACGGTGACAGTTACACTTAACTATAAACCCAGTGAGAATGAGGAATTAATTGATATTGGGAAGTTGTATCAGGAGTCAGAACCAGCAGTGCAGAGAAGGAAAAGGGACAGACAGACACAGTGACAGTTACACATAACTATAAACCCAGTGAGAATGAGGAATGAATGGATATTGGGAAGTTGTATCAGGAGTCAGAACCAGCAGTGCAGAGAAGGGAAAGGGACAGACACAGTGACAGTTACACATAACTATAAACCCAGTGAGAATGAGGAATGAATGGATATTGGGAAGTTGTATCAGGAGTCAGAACCAGCACTGCAGAGAAGGGAAAGGGACAGACAGAAACAGTGACAGTTACACATAACTATAAACCCAGTGAGAATGAGGAATGAATGGATATTGGGAAGTTGTATCAGGAGTCAGAACCAGCAGTGCAGAGAAGGGAAAGGGACAGACAGACACAGTGACAGTTACACATAACTATAAACCCAGTGAGAATGAGGAATGAATGGATATTGGGAAGTTGTATCAGGAGTCAGAACCAGCAGTGCAGAGAAGGGAAAGGGACAGACAGACACAGTGACAGTTACACATAACTATAAACCCAGTGAGAATGAGGAATGAATGGATATTGGGGAGTTGTATCAGGAGTCAGAACCAGCAGTGCAGAGAAGGGAAAGGGACAGACAGACACTGTGACAGTTACATATAACTATAAACCCAGTGAGAATGAGGAATGAATGGATATTGGGGAGTTGTATCAGGAGTCAGAACCAGCAGTGCAGAGAAGGGAAAGGAACAGACACACACAGTGACAGTTACATATAACTATAAACCCAGTGAGAATGAGGAATCAATGGATATTGGGGAGTTGTATCAGGAGTCAGAACCAGCAGTGCAGAGAAGGGAAAGGGACAGACAGACACTGTGACAGTTACATATAACTAAAAACCCAGTGAGAATGAGGAATGAATGGATATTGGGGAGTTGTATCAGGAGTCAGAACCAGCAGTGCAGAGAAGGGAAAGGAACAGACACACACAGTGACAGTTACACATAACTATAAACCCAGTCAGAATGGGTACTGGGAATGCCAGGGGGGCTGTAAGGTGCCACAGACAGTCACTATTTATTGGGCTGGGGGCCTTTTTGTGCCTCTGGGTACTGGAAATGCCAGGGGGGCTTTAAGGTGCCACAGACACTCATTATTTATTGGGCTGGGGGGGGCTGTTTGTGTCTCTGGGTACTGGGAATGCCAGGGGGGCTGTAAGGTTCCACAGACAGTCACTATTTATTGGGCTGGGGGGGCTGTTTGTGCCTCTGGGTATTGGGAATGCCAGGGGGACTGTAAGGTGCCACAGACAGTCACTATTTATTGGGCTGGGGGGGCTGTTTGTTCCTCTGGGTACTGGGAATGCCAGGGGGGCTGTAAGGTGCCACAGACAGTCATTATTTATTGGGCTGGGGGGGCTGTTTGTGCCTCTGGGTACTGGGAATGCCAGGGGGACTGTAAGGTGCCACAGACAGTCACTATTTATTGGGATGGGGGCTGTTTGTGCCTCTGGGTACTGGGAATGCCAGGGGGGCTGTAAGGTGCCACAGACAGTCACTATTTATTGGGCTGGGGGGGCTGTTTGTGCCTCTGGGTACTGAGAATGCCAGGGGGACTGTCAGGTGCCACAGACAGTCACTATTTATTGGGCTGGGGGGCTATTTGTGCCTCTGGGAACTGGGAATGCCAGGGGGACTGTAAGGTGCCACAAGACAGTCACTATTTATTTGGCTGGGGGGCTATTTGTGCTCTGGAACTGGGAATGCCAGGGGGCTGTAAGGTGCCACAGACAGTCACTATTTATTGGGCTGGGGGGGGGGCTGTATGTGTCTCTGGGTACTGGGAATGCCAGGGGGGCTGTAAGGTGCCACGACAGTCACTATTTATTGGGCAGGGGGGGGAGCTGTTTGTGCCTCTGGGTACTGGGAATGCCAGGGGGGCTATAAAGTGCCACAGATAGTCACTATTTATTGGGATGGGGGGCTGTTTGTGCCTCTGGGTACTGGGAATGCCAGGGGGACTGTAAGGTGCCACAGACAGTCACTATTTATTGGGCTGGGGGGGCTGTTTGTGCCTCTGGGTACTGGGAATGCCAGGGGGACTGTAAGGTGCCACAGACAGTCACTATTTATTGGGATGGGGGCTGTTTGTGCCTCTGGGTACTGGGAATGCCAGGGGGGCTGTAAGGTGCCACAGACAGTCACTATTTATTGGGCTGGGGGGAGGCTGTTTGTGCCTCTGGGTACTGGGAATGCCAGGGGGCTGTCAGGTGCCACAGACAGTCACTATTTATTGGGCTGGGGGGGCTATTTGTGCCTCTGGGAACTGGAATGCAGGGGGACTGTAAGGTGCCACAGACAGTCACTATTTATTTGGCTGGGGGGGGCTGTTTGTGCCTCTGGGAACTGGGAATGCCAGGGGGGCTGTAAGGTGCCACAGACAGTCACTATTTATTGGGCTGGGGGGGGGGCTGTTGTGTCTCTGGGTACTGGGAATGCCAGGGGGGCTGTAAGGTGCCACCGACAGTCACTATTTATTGGGCAGGGGGGGGGGCTGTTTGTGCTCTGGGTACTGGGAATGCCAGGGGGGCTATAAGGTGCCACAGACAGTCACTATTTATTGGGCTGGGGGGCTGTTGTTCCTCTGGGTACTGGAATGCCAGGGGGGCTGTAAGGTGCCACAGACAGTCACTATTTATTGGGCTGGGGGGGCTGTTTGTGCCTCTGGGTACTGGGAATGCCAGGGGACTGTAAGGTGCCACAGACAGTCCTATTTATTGGGCTGGGGGTTCTTCTCTTCCAGATGGTTAAGGCCCTGAGAAATCAAGAAAGCAAAAGTAAGTATATAAATATTTTGTACTCTTTGATTAATTAGAAATATGCAGAATAGCAGGAAGGAGTTTAACAGGTGACCTACCGTTATCACATTCTTGCAAATATAGGCGATCCATCTTTCGCCTAAGGTCCTTTTGGTGGCAATTAGCTCTTCTACAGTCGCACCGGTACAAAGCTCTGTAGCAATCTAGAAGAAAAAGAAAGAATATTTGGCCAACTATTTTAGTTACCTACAATTTTATTGGGAACCCGAGGAAAAGGCTTTGTGGCTTTAAGTCTTGGGGGGACTGCAGTATCAGCTAAATCTGACTCTTTCTTACCAAACTGGATCATGTATGGATCCAAAATGCTAGCTTGTGTATTAGATCAGTTACAATTGGCATGTTTGCTGCATAAATGTGTAACCTCTCTGAATCAAAACTTCCTTACCCATAGTCCTCCATGTTTCGATGAGGCCTTATGATAAAAGGCCCCATAGAAGTCGACGATGTTCCGGTGGCCAGATACAATTTGCAGGATTTCGACTTCTTTCTTGATCTCCTGTTGCTTCTAGTTTCAAACAAAAGAAACAAGGTAAATAAAATGGATACAATAACAGTTTCAAACACCCCAACCTAACTTGTCGTTATGAAAAATGACAGCTTTGTAATATCCCTACGTGAGTATTGTATAATATGACCGAGACCCCTTGTGTTCTTTTATATCAAACTGCATTTGTTATTTTACTGTTACATAGTTATTAGGGGCCAGGGTATTTCACTGACTGTATTTGGTTAGCAAGTTCTCTTTCTACTGATAACTATAATGTAGGTATAACAAAAGACTAATTAGTATCTAATTAGAGTAATCATGAAGACACATTACCTTCTGATGTTGAATTATTAAATGGCCACTTCCAGTTGTTTTCTTTGGTGCCATCCCTGTTACAAAAGTAGGGAAAGAAGCTCAGTGATCATTACTAACGGAACGCTATGGGAAAGCAAAAAGCTATACAGTAGCATGTAAATATGGAAAGAACAAAGCTGTAGAGAGCACAACCAATGGACAGAATTACCCAAAAGCATGACACAAAGTGCCTCATTTTAACACTGAATAAAATATCTTACAATGTAGACGACTCCGTTGGGGTCCTGCCCGATTGGCTCCCCTAGCTTCAAATACCTCCCGGGCTCCTGAAAAATAACATTGTATTTATAGTGATAATCAATACCTTAATATTATTCATGGCTGGACAAATAACCTTTCTAACATGGTGAAGAAGCACAGTAGGCCGTATAGGAGGACCTTGGGTGGAAACAGAGGCCTGGAAGGCTTTTGGGGCTGGAAATGGAATTCCAAACTGTGAATGTTGTGAGCAAATACAGCTTTACAGCTACTTACTGGGTATTTCTCCGAGGTGGGGTGATGTTATCCTCCTGAGGAAGAGAAAAAAGGGTTAATCAGAGCAACTCATTTGGCGGAACTGCTAACATTATATTATTGTAGAACAAGGAAAGGATTCATTCATCTTTAAAATAAAATCCCCAGCTAACGGGAGAAAAAATCTCTGATTGCAGGACTATGTATAGTGAAGCCTGATCTTGGCTTTAGTCTGCATGTTTCTAGAAGGCAATGAGAGATGTTGAAGGTCTGAGAGGCTGTAACGGAGGCAAAAAAGTGGTGACCAACTGCCCCACTGAGCACTTGTGCATTTGACATTCAGGTAAGAGTGGAATGGGACTTACATAAGAGTTTGTATGATGTGGTGGGATAGGGGGCCCGAATAGGTTTTAAAATGGTTTAATGATATATGAGAGAAAAATATTAAATTCAGCTCAAACCTCCTCAATCTCCTTCACCTCCTCCTCGCTCAGTTTCGTTGCTGAGCTCTCTGTTTGGCCGGTGTGCGGGGGCCAGTTTCCATCGTGACTCCTGGGAAATATAAATACAGTTTTAACAACATTAGTAAAGAACAGAGCCCCAGTGGCTCCCTGCTCCCTTACTTGTGCATTTGATTGGTGCTGCAAACTCTGCAGAACCTAACCCCCCCAATGTAAGTGTTAGTCAGAGGGGGCTTAAATTGCCATTTAAATTGCTATTAATTCATTGCTGCTTACCTCAGTGTCGCTAGCTGAGGTTCCTCACAGCTTTCCAAGGGTTCTAGTTAAAGAAGAAAACATCATTGTATAAGATCAACTCACTTCAGTAGAGAATATGATCAAATAAATCTGTTCAATTAATTTAATTATATAATGAATTATGATCAGTGTCTTCTTTCTCTCATTGGTTATTACCTTGTAGCTGCTCGCCTCAGCTTGTTCTTCACAATCCTGGTTAAAAGACAGAAAAATGCAAGATATTTAATAAATGGTATCAGTTTGTGCATTAACTGCACCAATTTTTTGCTCAACCACAACTTGGGGCTGTAAATGAGCCCGACACAGTGGTGCTTATTTACTTGTATAGGGGGAATGGCAGATGTGGTGGATTCTCGGCCTGAGCTTAAACTCAGGCTGAATATCTTCCCCCTGTACCCCAAAAAGCTTATTGGCCTGCACCTGGAGCCATTGTGTTGGCTGGAAGCTATACTCAGGAGTTTCCCACCAAAAATTCCACTCTGTTTGCCTAAACCCAAGGCAGCGCAATGGCTCGGGCGCCGGCACATCAAGTATTTAGGGACATGGGGTCGGACTCCCCAGCCCGTGTTCACAAATTGCCCCCCTAAAGTGAATCTAAAAATGTCTATCTCTATTGTGACCCTATTATTTTTTCTTACCTGGCAGATGTCCGGTTCCAGGATTTCTGGAGTCTCCTTAATAAAGAAAAGGTAAGAGAAAGATGTTCCACGTTGTAATAAGAAGCTAATATACAGTCTTGTATAAAATACAGGGTGATTTTTATTTGCCCCTACTCTCCCCTCCCCGGCAGTAGCCTATGAGTTACATTGTATGAGTGGATGCAATCATAGCAGCCAATCATATTTTTTCATTTCTAATTTATACAAGATAGAAGACCGCTAAGTAACAGATGCTGACTGGTTGGTATGGGCAACTGCATTTGGGCAAGTTAGCCTCAGTTACACTATGTTAGTAGATAAGGTTCCCTGTTAGGTAAATATGATTATTATCCTTTACAGATTTTGTTCATGAACCCTGTAGCTCAAATAAAACACATTGGGACCCCTGCAAACTTTTTGGCCCCCGTACCTCACAGGTGTTGATGGGAGGGTCTCCACTCTCTTCCAAGGGTTCCTGGTTAAGAAGGAAAACCTCAGATCAGCAGAGAAGATGATAAAAATGCATTTTTTTTATTCATGTGTTGTTTTCTGCTTACCTGTGAGTGGCAGGGGCCGGTGTCGGGGCTCTCTGCCCAGTCACGTCTTCCTCCTGTTTAAAACAGAAAAATATTGTAAAACAAATTTTTATGGCTAAATAAAGCAAAGTGTGTAAAAGTGTTATTTGATATAAATATATGAGAAATAGAAGGTGTATGTTGCTGTGTAACACAGGGCATAATAAGGAGGTGGGACAGACTCACCAACGCTGAAGTCAACAAATTGCCTCCCCAAAGTGAATTTGCATTTGATATTCTTTTAAAATATCTTTTCTATTGTTAATATATGTTAATAAATGAACTGTACCCACAATTAAAGAAGAAATGCAACACCCAAACATCTACATTTGCATTACCCATAAATCAGAGCTACGTAGTGGGGTGGATGGTTGTTACATTTGGCTCTGGCCTTTCTATTAAGAAACAACTAACATTTAGGCATGGGTGGAATGGGGCCTATATAGGAGTTTGGGAGATGTAGGGGCCCAAATAGGTTTAAAAAGCTATAATATTATATTGAGGGCAAAATGATCATTCAAAATACAATTCATTGCTGCTTACCTCAAACGTCTCTAGCTGAGGTTCCTCACAGCTTTCCAAGGGTTCCTAGTTAAAGAAGAAAACATCATTGTATAAGATCAACTCATTTCAGTAGAGAATATGATCAAATACATCTGTTTAATTACTTTAATTATATAATGAATTATGATCAGTGTCTTTTTTCTCTCATTGGTTATTACCTTGTAGCTGCTCGCCTCAGCTGGTTCTTCACAATCCTGGTTAAAAGACAGTAAAATGCAAGTACATTTAATAAATGGTATCAGTTTGTGCATTATAGCTTTTCCCAAGCAAAAGTTGGGAAGTCGTCGGTGCCTAACAAATTGCCCCCCCAAAGTGAATCTAAAATTTATTTCTCTATTGTGACCCTATTATTTTTCCTTACCTGACAGCTCTCCGTGTCGACGATTTCTGGAGTCTCCTGATTAAAAAAGGTAAGAGAAAGATGTTGCACGTTGTAATTTCCATTTTAAAAAAGCTAATATACAGTCTTGCATAAAATATGGGGTTATTTTTTATTTGCCCCTACTCTCCCCTCCCCGGCAGTAGCCTATGAGTTACATTGTAGGAGTGGATGTAATCATAGCAGCCAATCATATTTTTTTTATTTTATAATTTATACAAGATAGAAAACCGCTAAGTAACAGATGCTGACTGGTTGGTATGGGCAACTGCATTTGGGCAAGTTAGCCTCAGTTACACTATGTTAGTAGATAAGGTTCCCTGTTAGGTAAATATGAATATTATCCTTTACAGATATTATTCATGAACCCTGTAGCTCAAATAAAAACACATTGGGACCCCTGCAAACATTTAGGCCCCCGTACCTCGCAGGTGTTGATTCGAGGGTCCTCCTGCTCTTCCAAGGGTTCCTGGTTAAGAAAGAAAACCTCAGATCAGCAGAGAAGATGATAAAAATGCATCTTTTTCATTCATGTGTTATTTTCTGCTTACCTGTGAGTGGCAGGGGCTGGTGTCAGGGCTCTCCTGCCCAAGTCACTTCTTCATCCTGTTTAAGACAGAAATAAAGATTGTAAAAATATTTCTCAAGGCTGAAAGTCAAGCAAAGTGTGGGAAAGTGTTATTTGATATAAATATATGAGAAATAGAAGATGTATGTTGCTGTGTAACACAGGGCATAATAAGGAGGTGGGACAGACTCACCAACGCTGGTTGTCGGTACCTAACAAATTGCCCCCCCAAAGTGAATCTAAAATGTCTTTCTCTGTTGTGACCCTATTATTTTTTCTTACCTGACAGATCTTCATGTCCAGGATTTCTGGAGTCTCCTGATTAAAAAAAGGTAAGAGAAAGATGTTGCACAGTGTTATTTCTGTTTTAAAGAAGCTAATATACAGTCTTACATAAAATATAGGGTGATTTTTATTTGCCCCTACTCTCCCCTCCCCGGCAATAGCCTATGAGTTACAATGTATGAGGGTATGTAATCATAGCAGCCAATCATGTTTTTTTCATTTTCTAATTTATACAAGATAGAAGACCGCTAAGTAACAGATGCTGACTGGTTGGTATGGGCAACTGCATTTGGGCAAGTTAGCCTCAGTTACACTATGTTAGTAGATAAGGTTCCCTGTTAGGTAAATATGAATATTATCCTTTACAGATATTATTCATGAACCCTGTAGCTCAAATAAAAACACATTGGGACCCCTGCAAACATTTAGGCCCCCGTACCTCGCAGGTGTTGATTGGAGGGTCCTCCTGCTCTTCCAAGGGTTCCTGGTTAAGAAAGAAAACCTCAGATCAGCAGAGAAAATGATAAAAATGCATCTTTTTCATTCATTAATCTTGCAACAAAATGCTTTTCAGAAAATATAATTAAGGCTATGATAAAAAAATGCACTGAAACCTTTAGCACAAACCGTATTAAAGGCTTTAGGGTAATTACACACGGGATGTTTTGTCACTTGTGATAAATCTTGGCTACCGTGGGTGACAAACCAGCCCTTGTGCCCCTCCCGCTGGCTAATGTGCAAATTGCGGGTGGGAAACACGTGGCACAGCTACTTTCCCAAATAGCCCAACGTTTTCTCAAGGGGCAACTTCAGGCTACTTGGCAAAGTAACCGCGCCGTGTGTGTTTTCCCACCAGCGATTTGCACTTTAGCCGGTGGGAGGGGAGATTAAGTCGCCTGCAGTAAAGCGAGTTTTATCCCGGGCGACTATTCTCCTGGTGTATCATTAGTTTGAGTATTTATTTCCCTTTCAAAGAGTTCAGGCTGGCAGGTGTTAGTGCCATATTCCTGAGGTATCTGGGGGAGTTAATATATATTAATAAATGAACTGTACCCACAATTAAAGAAGAAATGCAACACCCAAACATCTACATTTGCATTACCCATAAATCAGAGCTACGTAGTGGGGTGGATGGTTGTTACATTTGGCTCTGGCCTTTCTGTTAAGAAACAACTAACATTTAGGCATGGGTGGAATGGGGCCTATATAGGAGTTTGGGAGATGTAGGGGCCCAAATAGGTTTAAAAAGTTATAATATTATATTGAGGGCAAAATGATCATTCAAAATACAATTCATTGCTGCTTACCTCAAAGGTCTCTAGCTGAGGTTCCTCACAGCTTTCCAAGGGTTCCTAGTTAAACAAGAAAACATCATTGTATAAGATCAACTCAATTCAGTAGAGAATATGATCAAATAAATCAATTTTATTACTTTAATTAAATAATGAATTATGATCAGTGTCTTTGGTTATTACCTTGTAGCTGCTCGCCTCAGCTGGTTCTTCACAATCCTGGTTAAAAGACAGTAAAATGCAAGTACATTTAATAAATGGTATCAGTTTGTGCATTATAGCTTTTCCCAAACAAATTGCCCCCCCAAAGTAAATCTAAAATGTTTTTCTCTATTGTGACCCTATTATTTTTCCTTACCTGACAGATGTCCGTTGTCAGGATTTCTGGAGTCTCCTAATTAAAAAAGGTAAGAGAAAGATGTTGCACACTGTTATTTCTGTTTTAAAGCAGCTAATATACAGTCTTGCATAAAATATAGGGTGATTTTTATTTGCCCCTACTCTCCCCTTCCTGGCAGTAGCCTATGAGTTACATTGTATGAGTGGATGTAATCATAGCAGCCAATCATGTTTTTTTCATTTTCTAATTTATACAAGATAGAAGTCCGCTAAGTAACAGAAGCTGACTGGTTGGTATGGGCAACTGCATTTGGGCAAGTTAGCCTCAGTTACACTATGTTAGTAGATAAGGTTCCCTGTTAGGTAAATATGAATATTATCCTTTACAGATATTATTCATGAACCCTGTAGCTCAAATAAAAACACATTGGGACTCCTTCAAACTTTTTGCCCCCGTACCTCACAGGTGTTTATTGGAGGGTCCTCCTGCTCTTCCAAGGGTTCCTGGTTAAGAAAGAAAACCTCAGATCAGCAGAGAAGATGATAAAAATGCATCTTTTTCATTCATGTGTTATTTTCTGCTTACCTGTGAGTGGCAGGGGCCGGTGTCGGGGCTCTCCTGCCCAGTCACTTCTTCATCCTGTTTAAGACAGAAATAAAGATTGTAAAAATATTTCTCAAGGCTGAAAGTAAAGCAAAGTTTGGGAAAGTGTTATTTGATATAAATATATGAGAAATAGAAGGTGTATGTTGCTGTGTAACACAGGGCATAATAAGGAGGTGGGACAGACTCACCAACGCTGAAGTCGTCGGTACCTAACAAATTGCCCCCCCAAAGTGAATCTAAAATGTCTTTCTCTGTTGTGACCCTATTATTTTTTTCTTACCTGACAGATCTTCATGTCCAGGATTTCTGGAGTCTCCTGATTAAAGAAAAGGTAAGAGAAAAATGTGCTCGTTGTAATAAAGAAGCTAATATACAGTCTTGTATAAAATATAGGGTGATTTTCATTTGCCCCAACTCTCCTCCCCTCTCTTACGCTTACCCGGCAGTTCTCTATCACCGGCTTCAAGTCTGGCTCTTGTTTCTCCTCCTAAGAGAAATAAAGTTACCTGATCAGTTTACTATAACTCTGTAGTTTAGTATCTAAAAAAGACCCGGTACAATACAAATTCACTAAACTACCAAAAACCAAACCATTTCATGTATATTTTTTACTACTTACTTGGCAGGTGTTTTTGCCAGGGATTTCTGGTGGTTCCTGGTAAAGAGATAAAAGTCAAGTTATCAAATTAACTGAGCTTTTTAGAAAGAAGTTAAAATCAGTTATATGTAATATTCAGGGACAGGTGTTTTATTATTGAATTATTTATTACTCACGTGGCAAACGGCGTTGCCAGGTCCAAATGATGGTACCAGCTTAAACCTGGCGCACTTTTTGCCAGTCAAAAAAAGTCATATAAAGTTTTATACGTTCATGGTTTTTAAAAAAAAAAATCTTGAATTTTCCTTGGATAACTTTAATACAGGTATTGGACCCCTTATCCGGAAACCCATTATCCAGAAAGTTCCGAATTACGGAAAGGCCATCTCCCATAGACTCCATTTTAATCAAATAATTCACATTTTAAAAAAATATTTCCTTTTTCTCTCTAATAATTAAACAAAACCTTGTACTTGATCCCAACTAAGATATAATTACCCCTTATTGGGGCAGAACAGCCCTATTGGGTTTATTTAATGGTTAAATGATTCCCTTTTCTCTGTAATAATAAAACAGTACCTGTACTTGATCCCAACTAAGATATATTTATTCCTTATTGGAGGTAAAACAATTCTATTGGGTTTAATTACCGTTTAAATAATGTTTTTAGCCAACTTTAGGTAGGAGATCCGAATTACGGAAAGACCCCTTATCCGGAAAACCCCAGGTCCCGAGCATTCTGGATAATGGGTCCCATACCTGTAAATTGGCCCCTATGTACATAGTGCATCAAGGTTATTGTGCATAGAAATCTATAGGCAAGGAAATAACACGGCTTTGATAACACAAGTAGGTAGGAAAATGGTGTTCCATGTGCTCTTGGTACGAAACGCGTAAGGCTTCTTGTTTTTACATATGGATCCAATAAAATTTATACATTTTTAATGTAAACTACTTTTGTTGCTGCATTTCTCAACTTTGTTGAAAAAATCCAGAATGCCTGCCCTTTCTATTTTTGATTTTCCCATGATGGCTCCCTATGCTGAGAGGTCTGGGGCATGAGCACCTGGACCCACCACAACTGTGGGTAAGAGATATTTTTACACTCAACCTTGTGTGATTACTTCTTGTTTTGTTTTTGATTCATAGGAAAATGATGTTGCCCAGTTCTTACCATGGCAGATTCAGGGGTGGGATTATCTGCCCGCTTTCGTTTCCTCTGTAATGAAGAAAAAAAGTTTTATCAGAGAAAATAAAAGCACAAATAGGAAAACTATAATGCAATAAATGGAGGAGTGAGTATTGAGTGACACATGAGGGATTTGGTGCAAACACAAGTATGACACTGTGTATCCCCTACACTAAAGCGGAATCAGCACTAGTGATAGTTGGGGGCACAATTAGGCTTTCCACCTTTTGTTATGTCTAATACCGGCCAGGGTGGGGGCATGTTTGCTAAGGGGCGGCACCCAGGATACGGGGCATGATGCAAATAGGGGCGGAGTAATGATATCCCCGCCCACATCAAATGAACCTAGCAGTGCAGGGTAGGGAGGCAAGTTGGGGGAGGGAATTGGAGGTGACGGGGTGGATCAGAGGCGATTGGAGGTTGGCTGGGGCCGGAGGACTAATTATTATAAATTTACAAGTACATTGCCGGTACATTTGCTGGCGAGATCCTGTAGAAGTCACTGGGAAGTGTCATAGTGAAACATTCCAACTATTCCAGTCTTAATTTTTTGAGCTTTGCGACCCATTAAAAAATGTTAAAATGATGAATTTTAGGTATTCGTGTTGTTTCGATCTTTGATCACATTTTTAATAAATAGATTTTTTTAAATAAATATGGTAACATCCGCAGTTAGTGAGTTTAGTCGAAGTAGAAAAAAAATGCAAAAAAGACACAAATATGAAATATGCCCCTTAGTCTGAGCTGCGGGCAGTCTATCAGGTCATGTGATTAGGTGTTCCCTTTCCATTTGCCCCTCCATGAAGTTTCCCACAGAATGAAATATGTCCTGTTACAGCAGAAAGAGATGAAGCCCTTACCTTGCCGAAGCAAGAGAAACAGCACTTCAGCCGCTTGAACATGTTGTTTCTATGAAGACAAAATGAAAAACATCACTTTAGCATTTCCCAATACTGTGTTCTATGTACAATTTATTTTTTCATGCGGGCGAGACTTGCTGTAGGAGAAATCATAAACTGGATTTGCTACATTACCTCTCAAATGGAGCTCCAGGTGCTGGAAAAAAAGATGGACCGGGGGGGCCGGCCGGCCGGCCCAGGGCCGGGGAACCCTAAGCGGCCCCCTCAATAGGCGCTGGCTCTCCTCTAGGCTCGTTCACTAAGGGTGGAAAAGGTGAACTGAGGAGAAACCAGAAAAAAAAATATCCAAAAAGGTGGATAAGCGCCGAAGTCGCTAACTAGTCACACACTGTAGCAATCTGTATAGAGACGGGAATAAAAAGGGCAAGTCAGCTTCACGGATAATGCATTTACCCTTTTAAGGTGCAACATTGGATCAGGGGCCCCATTCAAAGTGTTACCCCAAATCTCACGCTTACTGACACTCAGGCCGGGATTCCATGTGGTACCTAGGGGGTTAAATTGGTACTAGGGCTAATTTACTAACATAGGTGCCTAAATGCAAGTTGCAGTTGCCAATAGCAACCAATCAGTAATTGGCTGCTACCATTCCCCTAAGGGGCATCACCATCATTTCAGAAGCACTGATTTAGATTTACCCCCTGCAATAGTAAGAAATAGTAAATCAGGCCCTGTGTCCATGGTAAGTGCAAGTACATTCAGTTACACATTAAGGTTGGTACATAAGGGCAGGGCAGATACCCGGGGGCAGAGGGGCAAAACTCTTAGCAGCCTGTCAGTACTGCCCAACCCTGGGTCTGTGTCTCCCAACCAGCGCTGGGAGTAAAGGCGCCTGCAAAGCCCATTTTAGGGGAAAATTCTCCCAATTCACTAAAATCGTTGACAGGAGCAACATCCCCTAGTCTGGGGGGGGGGAGTCACCCAACTATTGCCCCTCTTTTTAGCTAAAATAAGGGTTTTTAGGCAAAACATCTACTACAGGAGAGATGCTTGCTTACCTCTCCCCACAATGGCAACCAATGGACTCTACCAACTGTCACTTTCCTAGAGTGAAGGCAGCTCTCATCATATGACAAATTTTTATGGGCTTTATTTGCCCTTAGATGTGCAGTATATACATTGTATGTACTTATTGTGTACCCAGGTTGGTACATAAGGGCAGGGCAGATACCCGGGGGCAGAGGGGCAAAACTCTTAGGAGCCTGTCAGTACTGGGGACAACAAGCCCATTTTAGTGGAAAATTCTCCAAATTCACTAAAACCAGTGACAGGAGCAACATCCCCTAGTCTGGGGGGGGGGGAGTCACCCAACTATTGCCCCTCTTTTTTAGCTAAAATAAGGGTTTTTAGGCAAAACATCTATCAGAGGAGATGTACACTTACCTCTCACCACAATGGCAACCAACGGACTGTACCAACTGTCACTTTCCTAGGGGGAAGGCAGCTCTCATCACATTGACATAACAATGCAGGCGCTGCTGTTAAAGGTTAAGGGGTATAGTTATCATGCTGTGTAAAAAGTGGAGAGAAGCATTACCGGTGATGTAGCCCAGGGCAACGAATAAGCAATTAGATTTCAACAGCTAGAAAACCAAATCAAAGCATCTGATTGGCTGCTATGAACAACATCACCGGGGATGTTTTACTCCACTTTTTACACAGCATGATAAATATACCCCTAAGTGTACCCTTTTGATGAGTGAGGTTTATATGGGCTTTGTTTGCTCTTAGATGGGCAGTACATACTGTAACTATAAACCCAGTGAGAATGAGGAATGAATGCATATTGGGGAGTTGTATCAGGAGTCAGAACCAGCAGTGCAGAGAAGAGAAAGTGAGAGACAGACACAGTGACAGTTACACATAACTATAAACCCAGTGAGAATTAGGAATGAATGGGTATTGGGAAATTTTGTCAGGAGTCAGAACCAGCAGTGCAGAGAAGTTAAAGGGACAGAAACAGTGAGAGTTACACATAACTATAAACCCAGTGAGAAAAAGGAATTAATTGATATTGGGAAGTTGTATCAGGAGTCAGAACCAGCAGTGCAGAGAAGGGAAAGGGACAGACACAGTGAGAGTTACACATAACTATAAACCCAGTGAGAATGAGGAATGAATGGAAATTGGGGAGTTATATCAGGAGTCAGAACCAGCAGTGCAAAGAAGGGAAAGGGACAGACAGACACAGTGACAGTTACACATAACTATAAACCCAGTGAGAATGAGGAATGAATTGATATTGGGAAGTTGTATCAGGAGCCAGAACCAGCAGTGCAGAGAACATAAAGGGACAGAGAGACACGGTGACAGTTACACTTAACTATAAACCCAGTGAGAATGAGGAATTAATTGATATTGGGAAGTTGTATCAGGAGTCAGAACCAGCAGTGCAGAGAAGGAAAAGGGACAGACAGACACAGTGACAGTTACACATAACTATAAACCCAGTGAGAAGGAGGAATGAATGGGTATTGGGAAGTTTTATCAGGAGTCAGAACCAGCAGTGTAGAGAAGTGAAAGGGAAACACACAGTAAGAGTTACACATTACTTTAAACCCAATGAGAATGAGCAATGAATGGATATTGGGAAGTTGTATCAGGAGTCGGAACCAGCACTGCAGAGAAGGGAAAGGGACAGACAGAAACAGTGACAGTTACACATAACTATAAACCCAGTGAGAATGAGGAATGAATGGATATTGGGGAGTTGTATCAGGAGTCAGAACCAGCAGTGCAGAGATGGGAAAGGAACGGACAGACACAGTGACAGTTACACATAACTATAAACCCAGTGAGAATGAGGAATGAATGGATATTGGGAAGTTGTATCAGGAGTCGGAACCAGCAGTGCAGAGAAGGGAAAGGGACAGACAGAAACAGTGACAGTTACACATAACTATAAACCCAGTGAGAATGAGGAATTAATGGATATTGGGAAGTTGTATCAGGAGTCAGAACCAGCAGTGCAGAGATGGGAAAGGGACGGACAGACACAGTGACAGTTACACATAACTATAAACCCAGTGAGAATAAGGAATTAATTGATATTGGGAAGTTGTATTTGGAGTCAGAACCAGCAATGCAGAGAAGGGAAAGGGATGGACAGACACAGTGACAGTTACACATAACTATAAACCCAGTGAGAATGAGGAATGAATGGATATTGGGGAGTTGTATCAGGAGTCAGAACCAGCAGTGCAGAGAAGGGAAAGGGACAGACAGACACTGTGACAGTTACATATAACTATAAACCCAGTGAGAATGAGGAATGAATGGATATTGGGGAGTTGTATCAGGAGTCAGAACCAGCAGTGCAGAGAAGGAAAGGGACAGACAGACACTGTGACAGTTACATATAACTATAAACCCAGTGAGAATGAGGAATGAATGGATATTGGGGAGTTGTATCAGGAGTCAGAACCAGCAGTGCAGAGAAGGGAAAGGGACAGACAGACACTGTGACAGTTACATATAACTAAAAACCCAGTGAGAATGAGGAATGAATGGATATTGGGGAGTTGTATCAGGAGTCAGAACCAGCAGTGCAGAGAGGGGAAAGGGACAGACAGACACTGTGACAGTTACATATAACTAAAAACCCAGTGAGAATGAGGAATGAATGGATATTGGGGAGTTGTATCAGGAGTCAGAACCAGCAGTGCAGAGAAGGGAAAGGAACAGACACACACAGTGACAGTTACACATAACTATAAACCCAGTCAGAATGGGTACTGGGAAATACCATGAAAAGAGTTGGCATCCCTACAACATACATTCAGTGGGTGAAGGCACTATATACTAACCCACTAGCTAGGGTCCGAACTAATTTCAAGGTCTCACAGCCCTTCCCCATAAAAAGGGGCACCCGTCAGGGCTGCCCACTCTCCCCCCTCCTCTTCTCCCTTGCTATGGAACCTCTGGCATGCCGGGTAAGAGCGGACACTGAGGTGGAGGGTTTGAAGGTAGAGGGAAATACAGAAGTAATTTCTATGTATGCCGACGATACTCTCCTCTATCTAGCGAACCCAGACAAAGCGCTTAGCGCTGCACTTGCCAACATCAATGCTCACACAGCCTACTCAGGTCTCAGGATAAACTGGAGTAAGTCCATACTATTTGCGATAGACCCCAGACCCCCAGATGCACCCACACAAACGCAAGGCTTAACCTGGTCCGATACCTTCAAGTACCTGGGGATCCGGATCCATAGAGACCTGAAACAGTTTGCAGACCTAAACTTGTTCCCAATCCTTAAAACCATCGAATCCAAAATTAAGGCATGGGCACCCCTGCCTCTCTCCCTTTATGGTAGAATAAACCTCTTTAAGATGGTCCTACTCCCAAAATTGACATATATCTTCCGGCAATCCCCCATAATGATTAAAAAGAAAGTGTTTAGAACCCTCCGCTGGAACCTTTGAATGCCACAGACAGTCACTTTTTATTGGGCTGGGGGGGCTGTTTGTGCCTCTGGGTACTGGGAATGCCAGGGGGGCTGTAAGGTGCCACAGACAGTCACTTTTTATTGGGCTGGGGGGGCTGTTTGTTCCTCTGGGTACTGGGAATGCCAGGGGGGCTGTAAGGTGCCACAGACAGTCACTATTTATTGGGCTGGGGGGGCTGTTTGTGCCTCTGGGTACTGGAATGCCAGGGGGGCTGTAAGGTGCCACAGACAGTCACTATTTATTGGGCTGGGGGGGCTGTTTGTGCCTCTGGTACTGGAATGCCAGGGGGGCTGTAAGGTGCCACAGACAGTCACTATTTATTGGGCTGGGGGGGCTGTTTCCTCTGGGTACTGGGAATGCCAGGGGGGCTGTAAGGTGCCACAGACAGTCACTATTTATTGGGCTGGGGGGGCTGTTTGTGCCTCTGGGTACTGGGAATGCCAGGGGGGCTGTAAGGTTCCACAGACAGTCACTTTTTATTGGGCTGGGGGGCTGTTTGTTCCTCTGGGTACTGGGAATGCTGTAAGGTGCCATAGACAGTCACTATTTATTGGGCTGGGGGGGCTGTTTGTGCCTCTGGGTACTGGGAATGCCAGGGGGCTGTAAGGTGCCACAGACAGTCACTATTTTTTGGGCTGGGGGGGGCTGTTTGTTCCTCTGGGTACTGGAATGCCAGGGGGGCTGTAAGGTGCCACAGACAGTCACTATTTATTGGGCTGGGGGGCTGTTTGTGCCTCTGGGTACTGGGAATGCCAGGGGGGCTGTAAGGTGCCACAGACAGTCACTATTTATTGGGCTGGGGGGGCTGTTTGTGCCTCTGGGTACTGGGAATGCCAGGGGGGCTGTAAGGTGCCACAGACAGTCACTATTTATTGGGCTGGGGGGGCTGTTTGTGCCTCTGGTACTGGGAATGCAGGGGGGCTGTAAGTTGCCACAGACAGTCACTATTTATTGGGCTGGGGGGGGCTGTTTATTCCTCTGGGTACTGGGAATGCAGGGGGGGCTGTATGGTGCCACAGACAGGTCACTATTTTATTGGGCTGGGGGGGGCTGTTTGTGCCTCTGGGTACTGGGAATGCCAGGGGGGCGTAAGGTGCCACAGACAGTCACTATTTATTGGCTGGGGGGGCTGTTTGTGCCTCTGGGTACTGGGAATGCCAGGGGCGCTTTAAGTTCCTACAGACAGTCACTTTTATTGGGCTGGGGGGGGCTGTTTGTGCCTCTGGGTACTGGGAATGCCAGGGGGGCTTTAAGGTGCCACAGACAGTCACTATTTATTGGGCTGGGGGGGCTGTTTGTGCCTCTGGATACTGGGAATGCCAGGGGGGCTGTAAGGTGCCACAGACAGTCACTTTTTATTGGGCTGGGGGGGCTGTTTGTTCCTCTGGGTACTGGGAAATGCCAGGGGGGCTGTAAGGTGCCACAGACAGTCACTATTTATTGGGCTGGGGGGGCTGTTTGTGCCTCTGGGTACTTGGAATGCCAGGGGGGCTGTAAGGTGCCACAGACAGTCACTATTTATTGGGCTGGGGGGGGGCTGTTTGTGCCTCTAGGTACTTGGAATGCCAGGGGGGCTGTAAGGTGCCACAGACAGTCACTATTTATTGGGCTGGGGGGGGCTGTTTGTTCCTCTGGGTACTGGGAATGCCAGGGGGGCTGTAAGGTGCCACAGACAGTCACTATTTATTGGGCTGGGGGGGCTGTTTGTGCCTCTGGGTACTGGGAATGCCAGGGGGGCTGTAAGGTTCCACATACAGTCACTTTTTATTGGGCTGGGGGGGCTGTTTGTTCCTCTGGGTACTGGGAATGCTGTAAGGTGCCATAGACAGTCACTATTTATTGGGCTGGGGGGGCTGTTTGTGCCTCTGGGTACTGGGAATGCCAGGGGGGCTGTAAGGTGCCACAGACAGTCACTATTTATTGGGCTGGGGGGGGCTGTTTGTGCCTCTGGGTACTGGGAATGCCAGGGGGGCTGTAAGGTGCCACAGACCGTCACTATTTATTGGGCTGGGGGGGCTGTTTGTGCCTCTGGGTACTGGGAATGCCAGGGGGGCTGTAAGGTTCCACAGACAGTCACTATTTATTGGGCTGGGGGGGCTGTTTGTGCCTCTTGGTACTGGGAATGGCAGGGGGGCTTAAGTTGCTACAGACAGTCACTATTTATTGGGCTGGGGGGGCTGTTTATTCCTCTGGGTACTGGGAATGCCAGGGGGGGCTGTATGGTGCCACAGACAGTCACTATTTATTGGGCTGGGGGGGCTGTTTGTGCCTCTGGGTACTGGGAATGCCAGGGGGGCTGTAAGGTGCCACAGACAGTCACTATTTATTGGGCTGGGGGGGCTGTTTGTGCCTCTGGGTACTGGGAATGCCAGGGGGCTTTAAGTGCTACAGACAGTCACTTTTTATTGGGCTGGGGGGGGCTGTTTGTGCCTCTGGGTACTGGGAATGCCAGGGGGGCTTTAAGTTGCTACAGACAGTCACTTTTTATTGGGCTGGTGGGGGGAGGCTGTTTGTGCCTCTGGATACTGGGAATGCCAGGGGGGCTGTAAGGTGCCACAGACAGTCACTATTTATTGGGCTGGGGGGGGCTGTTTTTCCTCTGGGTACTGGGAATGCCAGGGGGGCTGTAAGGTGCCACAGACAGTCACTATTTATTGGGCTGGGGGGTGCTGTTTATGCCTCTGGGTACTGGGAATGCCAGGGGGGGCTTTAAGGTGCCACAGACAGTCCACTTTTTATTGGGCTGGGGGGGCTGTTTGTGCCTCTGGGTACTGGGAATGCCAGGGGGGCTTTAAGTGCTACAGACAGTCACTATTTATTGGGCTGGGGGGGGCTTGTTTGTGCCTCTGGGTACTGGGAATGCCAGGGGGGCTTTTAAGGTTGCTACAGACAGTCACTATTTATTGGGCTGGGGGGGGGCTGTTTGTGCCTCTGGGTACTGGGGAATGCCAGGGGGGCTGTAAGGTGCCACAGACAGTCACTATTTATTGGCTGGGGGGGGGCTTTTTGTGCCTCTTGGTACTGGTAATGCCGGGGGGGCTGTAAGGTGCCACAGACAGTCACTATTTATTGGGCTGGGGGGGGCTGTTTGTGCCTCTGGGTACTGGGAATGCCAGGGGGGCTGTAAGGTGCCACAGACAGTCACTATTTTATTGGGCTGGGGGGGGCTGTTTGTGCCTCTGGGTACTGGGAATGCCAGGGGGGCTTTAAGTGCCACAGACAGTCACTATTATTGGGCTGGGGGGGCTGTTTTGTGCCTCTGGGTACTGGGAATGCCAGGGGGGCTGTAAGGTGCCACAGACAGTCACTATTTATTGGGTTTGGGGGGGCTGTTTGTGCCTCTGGGTATTGGGAATGCCAGGGGGGCTGTAAGGTGCCACAGACAGTCACTATTTATTGGGCTGGGGGGGCTGTTTGTTCCTCTGGGTACTGGAATGCCAGGGGGGCTGTAAGGTTGCCACAGACAGTCACTATTTATTGGGCTGGGGGGGGGCTGTTTGTGCTTCTGGGTACTGGGAATGCCAGGGGGCTGTAAGGTGCCACAGACAGTCACTATTTATTGGGCTGGGGGGGGGGGCTGTTTGTGCCTCTGGGTACTGGGAATGCCAGGGGGGCTGTAAGGTGCCACAGACAGTCACTATTTATTGGGCTGGGGGGGGGGGCTGTTTGTGCCTCTGGGTACTGGGAATGCCAGGGGGCTGTAAGGTGCCACAGACAGTCACTATTTATTGGGCTGGGGGGGCTGTTTGTGCCTCTGGGTACTGGGAATGCCAGGGGGGCTGTAAGGTGCCACAGACAGTCACTATTTATTGGGCTGGGGGGGGCTGTTTGTGCCTCTGGGTACTGGGAATGCCAGGGGGGCTGTAAGGTGCCACAGACAGTCACTATTTATTGGGCTGGGGGGGGCTGTTTGTGCCTCTGGGTACTGGGAATGCCAGGGGGGCTGTAAGGTGCCACAGACAGTCACTATTTATTGGGCTGGGGGGGCTGTTTGTTCCTCTGGGTACTGGGAATGCCAGGGGGGCTGTAAGGTGCCACAGACAGTCACTATTTATTGGGCTGGGGGGGCTGTTTGTTCCTCTGGGTACTGGGAATGCCAGGGGGGCTGTAAGGTGCCACAGACAGTCACTATTTATTGGGCTGGGGGGGCTGTTTGTGCCTCTGGGTACTGGGAATGCCAGGGGGGCTGTAAGGTGCCACAGACAGTCACTATTTATTGGGCTGGGGGGGGCTGTTTGTGCCTCTGGGTACTGGGAATGCCAGGGGGGCTGTAAGGTGCCACAGACAGTCACTATTTATTGGGCTGGGGGGGCTGTTTGTTCCTCTGGGTACTGGGAATGCCAGGGGGGCTGTAAGGTGCCACAGACAGTCACTATTTATTGGGCTGGGGGGGGGCTGTTTGTGCCTCTGGGTACTGGGAATGCCAGGGGGGCTGTAAGGTGCCACAGACAGTCACTATTTATTGGGCTGGGGGGGCTGTTTGTGCCTCTGGGTACTGGGAATGCCAGGGGGGCTGTAAGGTGCCACAGACAGTCACTATTTATTGGGCTGGGGGGGGGGCTGTTTGTGCCTCTGGGTACTGGGAATGCCAGGGGGGCTGTAAGGTGCCACAGACAGTCACTATTTATTGGGCTGGGGGGGGCTGTTTGTGCCTCTGGGTACTGGGAATGCCAGGGGGGCTGTAAGGTGCCACAGACAGTCACTATTTATTGGGCTGGGGGGGGCTGTTTGTTCCTCTGGGTACTGGGAATGCCAGGGGGGCTGTAAGGTGCCACAGACAGTCACTATTTATTGGGCTGGGGGGCTGTTTGTGCCTCTGGGTACTGGGAATGCCAGGGGGGCTGTAAGGTGCCACAGACAGTCACTATTTATTGGGCTGGGGGGGCTGTTTGTGCCTCTGGGTACTGGGAATGCCAGGGGGGCTGTAAGGTGCCACAGACAGTCACTATTTATTGGGCTGGGGGGGCTGTTTGTGCCTCTGGGTACTGGGAATGCCAGGGGGGCTGTAAGTGCCACAGACAGTCACTATTTATTGGGCTGGGGGGGGCTGTTTGTGCCTCTGGGTACTGGGAATGCCAGGGGGGGCTGTAAGGTGCCACAGACAGTCACTATTTATTGGGCTGGGGGGGCTGTTTGTGCCTCTGGGTACTGGGAATGCCAGGGGGCTGTAAGGTGCCACAGACAGTCACTATTTATTGGGCTGGGGGGGGCTGTTTGTGCCTCTGGGTACTGGGAATGCCAGGGGGGCTGTAAGGTGCCACAGACAGTCACTATTTATTGGGCTGGGGGGGCTGTTTGTGCCTCTGGGTACTGGGAATGCCAGGGGGGCTGTAAGGTGCCACAGACAGTCACTATTTATTGGGCTGGGGGGGCTGTTTGTGCCTCTGGGTACTGGGAATGCCAGGGGGGCTGTAAGGTGCCACAGACAGTCACTATTTATTGGGCTGGGGGGGGCTGTTTGTGCCTCTGGGTACTGGGAATGCCAGGGGGGCTGTAAGGTGCCACAGACAGTCACTATTTATTGGGCTGGGGGGGGCTGTTTGTGCCTCTGGGTACTGGGAATGCCAGGGGGGCTGTAAGGTGCCACAGACAGTCACTATTTATTGGGCTGGGGGGGCTGTTTGTGCCTCTGGGTACTGGGAATGCCAGGGGGGCTGTAAGGTGCCACAGACAGTCACTATTTATTGGGCTGGGGGGGCTGTTTGTGCCTCTGGGTACTGGGAATGCCAGGGGGCTGTAAGGTGCCACAGACAGTCACTATTTATTGGGCTGGGGGGGGCTGTTTGTGCCTCTGGGTACTGGGAATGCCAGGGGGCTGTAAGGTGCCACAGACAGTCACTATTTATTGGGCTGGGGGGGCTGTTTGTGCCTCTGGGTTACTGGGAATGCCAGGGGGCTGTAAGGTGCCACAGACAGTCACTATTTATTGGGCTGGGGGGGCTGTTTGTGCCTCTGGGTACTGGGAATGCCAGGGGGCTGTAAGGTGCCACAGACAGTCACTATTTATTGGGCTGGGGGGGGGGGCTGCTTTGTGCCTCTGGGTACTGGGAATGCCAGGGGGGCTGTAAGGTGCCACAGACAGTCACTATTTATTGGGCTGGGGGGGCTGTTTGTGCCTCTGGTACTGGAATGCCAGGGGGGCTGTAAGGTGCCACAGACAGTCACTATTTATTGGGCTGGGGGGGGCTGTTTGTGCCTCTGGGTACTGGGAATGCCAGGGGGGCTGTAAGGTGCCACAGACAGTCACTATTTATTGGGCTGGGGGGGCTGTTTGTGCCTCTGGGTACTGGGAATGCCAGGGGGCTGTAAGGTGCCACAGACAGTCACTATTTATTGGGCTGGGGGGGGCTGTTTGTTCCTCTGGGTACTGGGAATGCCAGGGGGCTGTAAGGTGCCACAGACAGTCACTATTTATTGGGCTGGGGGGGGCTGTTTGTGCCTCTGGGTACTGGGAATGCCAGGGGGGCTGTAAGGTGCCACAGACAGTCACTATTTATTGGGCTGGGGGGGGCTGTTTGTTGCCTCTGGGTACTGGGAATGCCAGGGGGGCTGTAAGGTGCCACAGACAGTCACTATTTATTGGGCTGGGGGGGGGCTGTTTGTGCCTCTGGGTACTGGGAATGCCAGGGGGCTGTAAGGTGCCACAGACAGTCACTATTTATTGGGCTGGGGGGGCTGTTTGTGCCTCTGGGTACTGGGAATGCCAGGGGGGCTGTAAGGTGCCACAGACAGTCACTATTTATTGGGCTGGGGGGGGGCTGTTTGTGCCTCTGGGTACTGGGAATGCCAGGGGGGCTGTAAGGTGCCACAGACAGTCACTATTTATTGGGCTGGGGGGGGCTGTTTGTGCCTCTGGGTACTGGGAATGCCAGGGGGGCTGTAAGGTGCCACAGACAGTCACTATTTATTGGGCTGGGGGGGGCTGTTTGTGCCTCTGGGTACTGGGAATGCCAGGGGGGCTGTAAGGTGCCACAGACAGTCACTATTTATTGGGCTGGGGGGGGCTGTTTGTGCCTCTGGGTACTGGGAATGCCAGGGGGCTGTAAGGTGCCACAGACAGTCACTATTTATTGGGCTGGGGGGGCTGTTTGTGCCTCTGGGTACTGGGAATGCCAGGGGGGCTGTAAGGTGCCACAGACAGTCACTATTTATTGGGCTGGGGGGGCTGTTTGTGCCTCTGGGTACTGGGAATGCCAGGGGGGCTGTAAGGTGCCACAGACAGTCACTATTTATTGGGCTGGGGGGGCTGTTTGTGCCTCTGGGTACTGGGAATGCCAGGGGGGCTGTAAGGTGCCACAGACAGTCACTATTTATTGGGCTGGGGGGGGCTGTTTGTTCCTCTGGGTACTGGAATGCCAGGGGGGCTGTAAGGTGCCACAGACAGTCACTATTTATTGGGCTGGGGGGGCTGTTTGTGCCTCTGGGTACTGGGAATGCCAGGGGGGCTGTAAGGTGCCACAGACAGTCACTATTTATTGGGCTGGGGGGGCTGTTTGTGCCTCTGGGTACTGGGAATGCCAGGGGGGCTGTAAGGTGCCACAGACAGTCACTATTTATTGGGCTGGGGGGGCTGTTTGTGCCTCTGGGTACTGGGAATGCCAGGGGGGCTGTAAGGTGCCACAGACAGTCACTATTTATTGGGCTGGGGGGGCTGTTTGTGCCTCTGGGTACTGGGAATGCCAGGGGGGCTGTAAGGTGCCACAGACAGTCACTATTTATTGGGCTGGGGGGGCTGTTTGTGCCTCTGGGTACTGGGAATGCCAGGGGGGCTGTAAGGTGCCACAGACAGTCACTATTTATTGGGCTGGGGGGGCTGTTTTGTTCCTCTGGGTACTGGGAATGCCAGGGGGGCTGTAAGGTGCCACAGACAGTCACTATTTATTGGGCTGGGGGGGCTGTTTGTGCCTCTGGGTACTGGAATGCCAGGGGGGCTGTAAGGTGCCACAGACAGTCACTATTTATTGGGCTGGGGGGGCTGTTTGTGCCTCTGGGTACTGGGAATGCCAGGGGGGCTGTAAGGTGCCACAGACAGTCACTATTTATTGGGCTGGGGGGGGCTGTTTGTGCCTCTGGGTACTGGGAATGCCAGGGGGGCTGTAAGGTGCCACAGACAGTCACTATTTATTGGGCTGGGGGGGCTGTTTGTGCCTCTGGGTACTGGGAATGCCAGGGGGCTGTAAGGTGCCACAGACAGTCACTATTTATTGGGCTGGGGGGGGCTGTTTGTGCCTCTGGGTACTGGGAATGCCAGGGGGCTGTAAGGTGCCACAGACAGTCACTATTTATTGGGCTGGGGGGGCTGTTTGTGCCTCTGGGTACTGGGAATGCCAGGGGGGCTGTAAGGTGCCACAGACAGTCACTATTTATTGGGCTGGGGGGGGCTGTTTGTGCCTCTGGGTACTGGGAATGCCAGGGGGGCTGTAAGGTGCCACAGACAGTCACTATTTATTGGGCTGGGGGGGCTGTTTGTGCCTCTGGGTACTGGGAATGCCAGGGGGCTGTAAGGTGCCACAGACAGTCACTATTTATTGGGCTGGGGGGGGCTGTTTGTGCCTCTGGGTACTGGGAATGCCAGGGGGGCTGTAAGGTGCCACAGACAGTCACTATTTTATTGGGCTGGGGGGGCTGTTTGTGCCTCTGGGTACTGGGAATGCCAGGGGGGCTGTAAGGTGCCACAGACAGTCACTATTTATTGGGCTGGGGGGGCTGTTTGTGCCTCTGGGTACTGGGAATGCCAGGGGGGCTGTAAGGTGCCACAGACAGTCACTATTTATTGGCTGGGGGGGCTGTTTGTTGCCTCTGGGTACTGGGAATGCCAGGGGGGCTGTAAGGTGCCACAGACAGTCACTATTATTGGGCTGGGGGGGGCTGTTTGTTCCTCTGGGTACTGGGAATGCCAGGGGGGCTGTAAGGTGCCACAGACAGTCACTATTTATTGGGCTGGGGGGGCTGTTTGTGCCTCTGGGTACTGGGAATGCCAGGGGGGCTGTTAAGGTGCCACAGACAGTCACTATTTATTGGGCTGGGGGGGGCTGTTTGTGCCTCTGGGTACTGGGAATGCCAGGGGGGTGTAAGGTGCCACAGACAGTCACTATTTATTGGCTGGGGGGGCTGTTTTGTTCCTCTGGGTACTGGGAATGCCAGGGGGCTGTAAGGTGCCACAGACAGTCACTATTTATTTGGCTGGGGGGGGCTGTTTGTGCCTCTGGGTACTGGGAATGCCAGGGGGGCTGTAAGGTGCCACAGACAGTCACTATTTATTGGGCTGGGGGGGTGTTTGTGCCTCTGGGTACTGGGAATGCCAGGGGGCTGTAAGGTGCCACAGACAGTCACTATTTATTGGGCTGGGGGGGCTGTTTGTGCCTCTGGGTACTGGGAATGCCAGGGGGCTGTAAGGTGCCACAGACAGTCACTAATATTGGGCTGGGGGGGCTGTTTTGTTCCTCTGGGTACTGGAAAGCCAGGGGGCTGTAAGGTGCCACAGACAGTCACTATTTATTTGGGCTGGTGGGGGCTGTTTGTGCCTCTGGGTACTGGAATGCCCAGGGGGGCTGTAAGGTGCCACAGATAGTCACTATTTATTGGGCTGGGGGGGGGCTGTTTGTCCTCTGGGTACTGGAATGCCAGGGGGGCTGTAAGGTGCCACAGACAGTCACTATTTATTGGGCTGGGGGGGGCTGTTTGTGCCTCTGGGTACTGGGAATGCCAGGGGGGCTGTAAGGTGCCACAGACAGTCACTATTTATTGGGCTGGGGGGGGCTGTTTGTTCCTCTGGGTACTGGGAATGCCAGGGGGACTGTAAGGTTCCACAGACAGTCACTATTTATTGGGCTGGGGGGGGCTGTTTGTGCCTCTGGGTACTGGGAATGCCAGGGGGCTGTAAGGTGCCACAGACAGTCACTATTTATTGGCTGGGGGGCTGTTTGTGCCTCTGGGTACTGGGAATGCCAGGGGGGCTGTAAGGTGCCACAGACAGTCACTATTTATTGGGCTGGGGGGGCTGTTTGTTCCTCTGGGTACTGGGAATGCCAGGGGGGCTGTAAGGTGCCACAGACAGTCACTATTTATTGGGCTGGGGGGGCTGTTTGTGCCTCTGGGTACTGGGAATGCCAGGGGGCTGTAAGGTGCCACAGACAGTCACTATTTATTGGGCTGGGGGGGGCTGTTTGTGCCTCTGGGTACTGGGAATGCCAGGGGGGCTGTAAGGTGCCACAGACAGTCACTATTTATTGGCTGGGGGGGGGCTGTTTGTGCCTCTGGGTACTGGAATGCCAGGGGGCTGTAAGGTGCCACAGACAGTCCACTATTTATTGGGCTGGGGGGGCTGTTTGTGCCTCTGGGTACTGGAATGCCAGGGGGGCTTAAGTGCCACATACAGTCCACTATTTTTTGGGCTGGGGGGCGTTTTGTTCTCTGGTACTGGGAATGCCAGGGGGCTGTAAGGTGCCACAGACATTCACTATTTATTGGGCTGGGGGGGCTGTTTGTTCCTCTGGGTACTGGGAATGCCAGGGGGGCTGGTAAGTGCCACAGACAGTCACTATTTATTGGGCTGGGGGGGGCTGTTTGTGTCTCTGGGTACTGGGAATGCCAGGGGGGCTGTAAGGTGCCACAGACAGTCACTATTTATTGGGCTGGGGGGGCTGTTTTGTGCCTCTGGGTACTGGGAATGCCAGGGGGGCTGTAAGGTGCCACAGACAGTCACTATTATTGGGCTGGGGGGCTGTTTGTTCCTCTGGGTACTGGGAATGCCAGGGGGCTGTAAGGTGCCACAGACAGTCACTATTTATTGGGCTGGGGGGCTGTTTGTGCCTCTGGGTACTGGGAATGCCAGGGGGGCTTAAGGTGCCACAGACAGTCACTATTTATTGGGCTGGGGGGGCTGTTTGTTCCTCTGGGTACTGGGAAATGCCAGGGGGGCTGTAAGGTGCCACAGACAGTCCACTATTTATTTGGCTGGGGGGGGCTGTTTGTGCCTCTGGGTACTGGGAATGCCAGGGGGGCTGTAAGGTGCCACAGACAGTCACTATTTATTGGCTGGGGGGGCTTTTGTGCCTCTGGGTACTGGAATGCCAGGGGGCTGTAAGGTGCCACAGACAGTCACTATTTATTGGGCTGGGGGGGCTGTTTGTGCCTCTGGGTACTGGAATGCCAGGGGGGCTGTAAGGTGCCACAGACAGTCACTATATATTGGGCTGGGGGGGCTGTTTGTTCCTCTGGGTACTGGAAAAGCCAGGGGGGCTGTAAGGTGCCACAGACAGTCTCTATTTATTTGGCTGGGGGGGCTGTTTGTGCCTCTGGGTACTGGGAATGCCAGGGGGGCTATAAGGTGCCACAGATAGTCACTATTTATTGGGCTGGGGGGGCTGTTTTGTCCTCTGGTACTGGGAATGCCAGGGGGCGTAAGGTGCCACAGACAGTCACTATTTATTGGGCAGGGGGGGCTGTTTGTGCCTCTGGGTACTGGAATGCCAGGGGGGCTGTAAGGTGCCACAGACAGTCACTATTTATTGGGCTGGGGGGCTGTTTGTTCCTCTGGGTACTGGGAATGCCAGGGGACTGTAAGGTTCTACAGACAGTCACTATTTTTGGGCCGGGGGGGGCTGTTTGTGCCTCTGGGTACTGGGAATGCCAGGGGGACTGTAAGGTGCCACAGACAGTCACTATTTTATTTGGCTAGGGGGGCTGTTTGTGCCTTCTGGGTACTGGGAATGCCAGGGGGGCTGTAAGGTGCCACAGACAGTCACTATTTATTGGGCTGGGGGGGCTGTTTGTTCCTCTGGGTACTGGGAATGCCAGGGGGGCAGTAAGGTGCTACAGACAGTCACTATTTATTGGGCTGGGGGGGCTGTTTGTGTCTCTGGGTACTGGAAAGCCAGGGGGGCTGTAAGGTGCCACAGACAGTCTCTATTTATTTGGCTGGGGGGGCTGTTTGTGCCTCTGGGTACTGGGAATGCCAGGGGGGTGTAAGGTGCCACAGACAGTCACTATTTATTGGGCTGGGGGGGCTGTTTGTTCCTCTGGGTACTGGGAATGCCAGGGGGGCTGTAAGGTGCCACAGACAGTCACTATTTATTGGGCTGGGGGGGCTGTTTGTGCCTCTGGGTACTGGGAATGCCAGGGGGGCTGTAAGGTGCCACAGACAGTCACTATTTATTGGGCTGGGGGGGCTGTTTGTGCCTCTGGGTACTGGGAATGCCAGGGGGGCTGTAAGGTGCCACAGACAGTCACTATTTATTGGGCTGGGGAGGGCTGTTTGTGCCTCTGGGTACTGGGAATGCCAGGGGGGCTGTAAGGTGCCACAGATAGTCACTAATTTATTGGGCTGGGGGGGCTGTTTTGTTCCTCTCGTATTGGGAATGCCAGGGGGGCTGTAAGGTGCCACAGACAGTCACTATTTATTGGGCCGGGGGGGGCTGTTTGTGCCTCTGGGTACTTGGGAATGCCAGGGGGGGCTGTAAGGTGCCACAGACAGTCACTATTTATTGGGCTGGGGGGGCTGTTTGTTCCTCTGGGTACTGGGAATGCCAGGGGGACTGTAAGGTGCTACAGACAGTCACTATTTATTGGGCTGGGGGGGGGCTGTTTGTGCCTCTGGGTACTGGGAGCTACAGACAGTCACTATTTATTTGGCTGGGGGGGCTGTTTGTGCTTCTGGGTACTGGGAATTCCAGGGGGACTGTACTGTAAGGTGCTACAGACAGTCACTATTTATTCGGCCGGGGGGGGGGCTGTTTGTTCCTCTGGGTACTGGGAATGCCAGGGGGGCTTTAAGGTGCCACAGACAGTCACTATTTATTGGGCTGGGGGGGCTGTTTGTGCCTCTGGGTAATGGGAATGCCAGGGGGGCTGTAAGGTGCCACAGACAGTCACTATTTATTGGGTGTCAGGATAGTCAATTAAGAGAAACCTTTTCAGCCAAGGTTTTAAAAACAGTGCAAAATACAATGGTTCCTATATAGAAAGAAACAGTTTAGAAAAAATGTACCCCCATCCTCAATTTGGTGCCAGAACTGAAGGTGAATGAGGGGCTTCCCTCTGTTCAACAACTGGCCCATGGGCAAACTTTACTGCTCTGAACAGCAGGGGTAGGGGTATGGGTAGGGGAGAGGTCCAGTGGGTAAGGCAGCACCAGAACTAAATACAGCCCTGATCTCTTTCCAGTTAAAAATCTGTGGGAGCGTTTTAAAATTGAGGTGCACAAATATCTTCTGCCCAACCTGAATAACATGGGGCAGAACTATTCAAATGAATGAGGCAACAGTGTGCCAGTGTACTTACCCCCAGTGTCGGGCGCCCTAGGCAACCTGGTCGGCTTTGCCTGCCCCAACCAGTCCCCCCCATACACAGTGCCCCAATTGCCCCGAAGACAGGGCCCTCCGAAGATGGTGTTCTTTGGCTTCTTCTCCTTCAGCGGCAGCTCCGGTGACTTCAGACTCCTCCAAGAGACAGGCCCTTTTATAAGGTTGCGCACGGGGCACAACCAATCGATTAGCCGCTGACAACCAATGAAATTTAAGATGCCCAATGTTAAGGTTGACTGGGCCCTTATTTGATTATCCAGAAGCATGGCTGGGCCCCCCTTAAATGTAGAAATTCTCCGGGACGACTGTGCCCCCCTGATGGCGGCCCTGGCTATTTATAACTGGACGATCTGGAGAGCAAGCATTTTGGGAAAAGGTAAGGGAATGGCAATGCCAGGTAATATATTTATGCGTTATAGACAGAAGCCAGGTACTGACTTGGAGTAAAAAATAGGTCCTGGCATTTCAAGGACACAAAGGCCCAACAGCCCAACAAATAGTGATTGCCTATGGCAGGGGTGGCCAGACTTTTTTCGGTCGCGACCAATTATCCTGCAAGGTCTTTTAATCAGCAGGCTTCTTTGTGACACTGTTTCAGCTATCAACCATGGGCAGTAACTCATGGCAACCAATCAAATTGTTGCATTCATTGTTCTACCTGCAGGTGACTGGAATAATCCAAACTCCAATTGGTTGCTATGGGTTACTGCCCAGGGGCAAATTTGCACCAGTGTTAATAAACAAGCCCCCAGAAAGATCTTCCAGGGAAGGTACATCTGCCATTGACTTCTACATAATATCGACTAGTTTTAGATGGCAAATTGTTGAATTCGGAATCGTCGCCACATTGTAAATATCCAAAAGCCGCAACTTTTTATTTGGTGACCTTTAGCGCTTTTCTCTGTAATAATAAAACAGTACCTGTACTTGATCCCAACTAAGATATAATTACCCCTTATTGGGGCAGAACAGCCCTATTGGGTTTATTTAATGGTTAAATGATTCCCTTTTCTCTGTAATAATAAAACAGTACCTGTACTTGATCCCAACTAAGATATAATTACCCCTTATTGGGGCAGAACAGCCCTATTGGGTTTAATTAATGTTTTATTGATTATTTAGTAGACTTAAGGTACGAAGATCCAAATTACAGAAAGACCCCTTATCCGGAATACCCTTTGTCCCAAGCATTCTAGATAATGGCTCCTATACCTGTAGTATATTCGAGGATCAGGTTAAAATAAAATGATGTCTTCATACAATGAAGTTCATGGAGCCTTTGAGCAGACTAGGGGCCCAAAAATTCTGGGGGACCACATCTGGCCCACAGGCCTCCAATTGGACAACCGTGATCTAGACTGTTAGATGGTGCTTTGTTTCCATGGGGCAACTGGGAATGGGAAGGTCGATTTCCATGGATCAATAAGAATATAATAAAAGGTTCCAAAGCAACAGTTGATGCCAGTTTGGGAATGGCACACTTTTCCATATCCCCAGGCTGAACCTGGTGCAGCTACAGAAATATATATAAACCTTGTACAAACATAGCCACAGGCAGTCACAGAAACCCTATGAATATACACAATTGATGCATTACTGAGAATATACTCATCCCACAAGTTGCCTGACTCTTAGGTCAGTGGGTTAGAAATGCAGGAATCGGGTACACCGGGCATCTAAAGCTGAGCTTCATACGTATGGGCCGTAGCAAAGAGCTTTTCTGAGCGGCTGTCTGGGTCAAAACCAGACCCTAGTTGCACCCACCAGTGATGTAGGCAGAAGTGGTCCATGTACAGGCCCAAAGTGGGCAACAAGGGGCTCAGGCCTTGGGTCTGTGTGTACATGACCAGCATGGTGTTTAATCAGTGCTTAAGAAACTGCCAATAAATCACCATAAACCACTGCTTATTGCCTCCCAATACTCCCTGATAGCTGCACCCATTGCCAAAGGCATTGTAGTCCCTAAAATCATGTTGAGTAAAGGACTTTGCCCCAACCTGCTGGGTGGATTACCCAATCTAAAGGGCTTGTAAACCCTGCTGCACTGCATTGCTCAACCCAACTGTATTTAGTTGGTGCCGGACTACAAATCCCAGAATAATGCAATATATAATGAAGGCTGAGGCATGCTGGGAGCTGTAGCCTAGAAACATCGGAGTTGTATTCTTAAAGCAATATTGCTCAATGAAATGTATTGAAAACTTTTCCCCAAATCTCCAGCGACCCCTCAAAATTAAAAAAAATCCCCCAATGAGAATCCCAGCTGATGTGAGTAAATCCGGCTCCCTGTTCTCTGTTCCTGCAATTGGAGTTGGGAGCAGGGCCGCCATCAGGGGGCACAGGGGGTACGACCATCCCGGGCCCGGGCATTTTTAGCTGGGGTGGGCCAATCTTCAGTTGCGTCTTCCTCTACGTGCCGCGGCTCTCTGCTGCATCCTCGCTTTTATAAGGTTGCGCCCGTGCGTACTGACGTCACACGCACAGAGCACAACCTTATAAAAGCACAGAAGCAGCTGGGAGCCGCGGCACAGAGAGGAGGACATCATGGGAGCAGGACGCTGCTGGGAGGAAATTGAAGGTGCTTGGGGCCCTGGGGGAAGCTGAAGGATGCCCTGGTGGAAGATGAAGGATGCTTTGGGGGGTGCCCTGGTGGAAGATGAAGGATGCTTTGGGGGGGGGTGGAAGATGAAGGATGCTTGGGGGGGGCCCTGGTGGAAGATGAAGGATGCTTGGGGGGGGGGGCCCTGGTGGAAGATGAAGGATGCTTGGGGCTTGGGGGGAAGGATGCTTGGGGGGGGCCCTGGTGGAAGATGAAGGATGCTTGGGGGGGCCCTGGTGGAAGATGAAGGATGCTTGGGGGGGCCCTGGTGGAAGATGAAGGATGCTTGGGGGGGGCCCTGGTGGAAGATGAAGGATGCTTTGGGGGGGGGTGGCTGGTGGAAGATGAAGATGCTTGGGGGGGGCCCTGGTGGAAGATGAAGGATGCTTGGGGGGGGCCCTGGTGGAAGATGAAGGATGCTTGGGGGGGCCCTTGGAAGCTGAAGGATGCTTGGGGGGGCCGGAGGATGCTGGGGGTGCCCTGCGGTATGTGTAATTTGGGGGAGGACCACTGATGTTTTAGGGGGCCCTGGGCTGGCTAGCAATGATTTAGGGGGTACCTGCCCTGGCACCAATGCAAAACGTAACCCCTGGCTACCAATGTCTGTATGTCTTTTGTATTGATGGGGGTGTGTGGGAGGGGCCATTGGGGGTGTGGGAGGAGGGGGGCCCAGAAATTTTTTTTGTGAGGGGCCCCGTGATTTCTGATGGCGGCCCTGGTTGGGAGCAATAAGCACAGTTTCCCAGCACTGAACAAGTCTGTCCCTTTATCCCCATGTCTGATTCCTGTGCCATATAATGACGGGGAAAATGCCATCATTATCTCTATATGTAAGGTACCAGCAAGATGGCCGACACAGTGCTGGGAATCGGGATTCTTAGTGGTGAATTCTATTGCATTTTGGTCAGTAGAATTCTCATTAGTGAGTTTTATTGCATCTATAATTATGTTTTTGGGCAACTTCTATAGCATAACTAGGTTTATAACCCCCTTCAGGGTCCGCAGTGAGGTGTGGAGTCATTTGTCATTGTTACTTTTTATTACCTATCTTTCTATTCAGACCCACTCCTATACATATCCCAGTTTCTCATTCCAACCACTGCCTGGTTGCTAGGCTAGTTTGGACCCTAGCAACCTTATTGCTGCTAAAAGGCCAAGACGGAGAGTTGCTCAATATAAAGCTAAATAATTCAAAAAACACAAATGTATGTATGTATGTATATCTTTATTTATAAAGTGCTACTTATGTACACAGCGCTGTACAGTAGAATACATTAATACAAACAGGGGGTTATTAAGATAATAATAGATAAATACTCCGTATAACAATAAATACAAATAAATAAATACAAATAAATACAAGATACAGTTGCAATAAGTTAAGAGTCAAAGACACAAGAGGATGGAGGTCCCTGCCCCGAAGAGCTTACAATCTAGATGGGAGGGTAACTTACGGACACAGTAGGTCACAGTGTCACAAATAATAAAAAAATGAAGACCAATTGCAAATTGTTCAGAATAGCACTCTACAGGGTTGGACTGGGCCGCCGGGACACCGGGAAAAATCCCGGTGGGCCCTGGCCCTAGTGGCCCAGTCCGACCTTTGCCGGCGCTCCCCCTTCTGACTGTTCCGCCCCGATGCGTTCAATTTATACGCAATCAGGGAGGACGTCAGGTGGGGGGGTTGGGGGGGCCCCTGGGGGGGGGGTAGGGGACACGGCTGCAGGGCCCCTGGGGCGGGAGCCCCGGTGGGCCCTGCACCCCCCAGTCCGACCCTGGCACTCTACGCAACATACCAAAAGTGAATTTACTGAAGAACATGTTTACAAACAAGGAGACAAGAAACAGGGCCGGAACTAGGGGTAGGCAGAAGAGGCAGCTGCCTAGGGTGCAACGATGGAGGGGCGCCAGGCAGGAGCCTCTCCTGCCTACCCCTAGCGCTACTTTGTCATTGCCTCCGCCGCTTGTCATTAGCGGCGGAGCAATGACTGAACTAACCGCCACGCCCCCTCCCACCTCCTCCTGTGCATTGGCGCACATGCGCCGTTCGGGGGCAGGGAGGTGGGCGGAGTTTGCCGACCGGGTTGCCTAGGGCGCCCGGTCGGCTTGGCCCGCCCCTGACAAGAAATCCTGTTTTTTTTGATAGAGGACTCAGCACAGCGTTTCTGTGAATGCTTATGGCTGTATTCACGTAGACTGTTCTGATAAAGCTTACTTAGCATTGCAAGGGGAGAGCACCCCTTACTCTCTTAGTAGTTAAGCCAATGCCCAGCATTATTGCCAGGATACAGTAGTTGGAGTGAGCTCGGCAAAGCTCTGGCGCACAAGAATATTCCGGCCCTGCATCCAAATTTAGAGTTCTACAAGCCTCCAAGATCCAACCCAGAGGTGAGTTTGTGACTTTAATTATACAATAGAAGGAGGAGGAGGAGGAGGAGTACCATGGTGCTCGTGCATTTCCCTCCCAGGGATGGGTACCTGACCTTGTGCTGCTTATTGTTTCATTAGGAAATCCAACTGAATCTCAAGGCTCCGGGGCTTTTGCTGAACTGACTCTCAAATCCCTCACATCCTTCTCATGCCCCATTCGCTGTTTGGCGGATGCCGTTGGGATTTATCAGGCCTGTGACCTGAGATTAGTGGCTGAAAGTGAAGGTCACACACACCAGCCTCCCCCTTAGCCGTATAGCAGGATGGATTATAATTCCCTGCAGCCATCAACTATATGTTTAAAGGGCACCGCTCACAATTAGATGCGGCCAAATAAAGCCCTGACCACTCTTTAATACCGGCCACATATTGAATCCACGCCTTGCATGGCTAATTAACAAATCATTGAGATGCATGCTGCAGACTGAACTGGTTCATGTACAGCCATGCAGCATGCATCTATATGAATTGCTAATTAGCCATGCAACATGTGGATTCAATATGTGGCCAGTATTAAAGGGGTGAGGTGGCAACCCTAGAACTTGGCAGGACCCACACACAGACCAATAGGCTACCAGCTTGGCTGGGTGGGAACTGAACTGCCACCACTTTCCATAGAAGGACACTGAGCCCTGAAAGACTTAAAGGGACAGTAAGACCAAAAATGTAAAGTGTAGCAAAGCCCTGCAAAGGTAAAAGTTTGTGTTTGCTTCAGAAAGACTACTATAGTTTATATAAACAAAGCTGCTGTGTAGCCCCGGGGGCAGCCATTCAAGCTGGAAAGAAAAGCACAGGTTACATAGCAAATAACAAATAAGCTTTCTAGATTCCCATTGAATTCTACAGAGAATATCTGTTATCTGCTACGTAACCTGTGCCTTTTCTCCTGTTTTTCCAGCTTGAATGGCTGCCCCCATGGCTACACAGCAGCTTTGTTTATGTATAAACTATGGCAGTCTTTCTGAGGCAAACACACAGCTTTTACCAGTTCAGGGCAACAGTACATTAACCCATTATCCAGAAAGTTCCGAATTACTGAAAGGCCGTCTCCCATAGACTCCATTATAAGCAAATAATTCTAAATTTTAAAAATGTTTTCCTTTTTCTCTGTATTAATAAAACAGTACCTGTACTTGATCCCAACTAAGATATAATTACCCCTTATTGGGGGCAGAACAGCCCTATTGGGTTTATTTAATGGTTAAATGATTCCCTTTTCCCTGTAATAATAAAACAGTACCTGTACTTGATCCCAACTAAGATATGATTAATCCTTATTGGATGCAAAACAATCCTGTGAGGTTTAAATGATCCAAATTACGGAAAGAACCCTTATCTGAAAAGCCCCAGGTCCCGAGCATTCTGGATAACAGGTCCTATACCGGTACCTTTACTAAAAACTGAAACAGAAGGTTTCTCTCTAGAATATTCTAGGTGCATTTCTTACCATCAGGCTGACGCCAGACTGGAACAGCTCGTAGGGGTAGAGGATTCGGTCATAGTGCAACTTCAGAAGAGAGCCTGTGCCTTTGCCTGGCTGGTATCCCATCCGATTGCCCACCTGAGACCATTTCTTCTCTTTAGTGACAACCTCAAAGCCCCCCTCACTGGAAACCACCTGGAGTGAAAAAGGAAAGAAGGTAACAGTCTACGGATGGCTTTGGGCAATAAGGCCCTTTCTGTTCTTTTAGAAAGGTGTAATTATATAAACTTCCTGCAGTTATTTAATTACAGTAAACCATTTAATCCTGGCGCAGAAGACACTGCAAGATGCTAATGCGTATGTTGTTTATCTGCAGAACCACCTGTCCCTGCACGCCCACCTTGCTCAGTGCATACACACCCAACAGCTTGCCATCCACCACTGGAATTCTGAGCGCGGAACCTTGCAGCTCCCAAAATTTTCCCAGCTGATCCAAGAAATCGAGTTTGACACGGGTCATTGCCTGGATGAAAGAAAATTCCGACAGTCAGGGTGCAAGCCTGCAGATAACATACTATACTAAAGCAAAGAGTAATTAACTTATAGCCTTACGACTGCTGTGAACTACAACTCCCAGCATTCTTTAGGGCTCTGGCACACGGGGAGATTAGTTGCCCGCGACAAATCTCCCTGTTCGCGGGCGACTAATCTCCCTGAATTGCCATCCCACCGGTGAAAATGTAAGTCGCCGGTGGGATGGCACACGCTGCGCAGGAGATTTCGGCAAATCGCCGAAGTTGCCGCAATCGCGCCGCCGTGTGTGCCATCCCACCGGCGACACATTTTTGCCGGTGGAATGGCAATTCGGGGAGATTAGTTGCCCGCGAACAGGGAGATTTGTCGCGGGCGACTAATCTCCCCGTGTGCCAGAGCCCTTATAGGTGGAAAGCTGCTGTAAATTGTCTACCCTAATTCTAACATCAAACCTGAACACTTATTTCTATATTTAAGTTCTACAATACAATCAGTATTACGGCCAAACATATACATAGCCACTTGCAGTTGTCCAGCGATGTAAAGTTACCAACAATATGGTCTATAACACACTGGACTTTTTAACTTCCTTTTCTCTTTTTGGAATTGTAGTTAAAATTCACAGTGTTTTCAATAAAGTCTAAGGGGCTGATTTACTAACCCACGAATCCGACCCGAATTGGAAAAGTTCCGACTTGAAAACGAACATTTTGCGACTTTTTCGTATGTTTTGCGATTTTTTCGGATTCTGTACGAATTTTTCGTTACCAATACGATTTTTGCGTAAAAACGCGAGTTTTTCGTATCCATTACGAAAGTTGCGTAAAAAGTTGCGCATTTGCGGATCTTCACCCGATATCAGAGGAGAATCCAGGCTATCTTGATCGTGTGGCCAAACGATCGATTATAACGCGGGTATAGGCAAAGTCGGTTTGATGGGAGAATAACGAGCCGATACGGTCCCCATGCCGACTAGATTTTTTAACCTGGATCGATATCTGCCGCGATTTCAGGCCAGATATGGGGTCGGGGCAGGCAACGCGGTTAGTGCCCTACATGGGCCGATTAGTTGCTGAATCAGGTCTAAGACCCATATCGGCAGCATACAATCGGCCCGTGTATGGGACCTTAGGCAGTATGTATTTGTTCCAGAACCAGTAGCCGAATATTTTACTTTCACTTATTCTTAAACTGCTCTAGGCCAGCTAGCTAAATAGAACCTTTGCTATATAAACAAACGTGTATATGTTTAATCTGACTTATCATGATCTTGCATTGTTTAAATCGGATGTGAGGCAGAAGTATTTATAGAGACTGGAATCCCATGCTAATCATTCATAACTCCTGGACAGCTTAAACAAAAGCAGTTTCTAGCATGAGCTTCCGATTCAGGCAGGGAATATGGAAGAAGTTTATAGCAGGAAGGGGCCACTGGATCCTCATAATGAGCTTGGATATGAGGCCAAGGACCAATGATCAGAAATTATACGCAGTACAGTATATGTTATGATAAGTTATTCTGCTGTTTTCCTCTAATTACTGAGAATGATGGAATCTGGTCCTGTGCAACTATGGATGCAGGCCTCACTTCATGCTATGTTCCTCTCGCATAGTATGTCCCTGTGTGATGGAGTCACTAAGCGCACTAGGAAAGGATTAACTATCCAAACATCAGCTTGATGGCCCTGTGCCATTTTCATTTTGTTATGATTTAGGGTGAAACAGAACTGAGTACGGTACTACTAAAATAGACAATGCTGATCATTTACTGATAATTGCTACTCTACATGTGTTTTAGGCAGAAGGCATTCTCAGGTATTGTCTTTTGGCAGGGGTATTTTCTGGCATTTAGTAGCCATGAAAAAGTAGCTGCTACTAAGTAGCCGTGTGTCTTCAGCTCGCGCATTAATATGGGTTGTAACCCTGTAGGGGAGCTGGTTTAACTTGTACCGCACGGAACGGTCGAATGGGGATGTTCGATTGGGTTTTTTTCGTAATGATGCGGTACTTTGCGATTTTTTCGTATGTTTTGCGAGTTTTTCGATTTCTTTACGAATTTTTCGGATCCAGTGGCGATTTTTGCGTAAAAAGTTGCGCATTCTTTGCGTAAGCGTTCAAAACTTTACGCGAAAAGTTGCGCATTTTTCGTAGCGTTAAGTGTTTAACTACGA
>NC_030684.2:15771995-15805300 GCF_000004195.4 Xenopus tropicalis
AGGGGGGGCACTGCTGCTACCATGTATGGGGGGCGCACTGCTGGCTACCAATGTATTAGGGGGGCACTGCTGGCTACCAATGTACTAGGGGGGCACTGCTGGCTACCAAGGGGGCACTGCTGGCTACCAAATGTACTAGGGGGGGCACTGCTGGCTACCATGTACTAGGGGGGCACTGTACCAAATATACTAGGGGGGGCCCTGCTGGCTACCAATGTACTAGGGGGGGTTTTGCTGGCTACAATGTACTGGGGGGGCACTGCTGGCTACCAATGTATTAGGGGGGGCCCTGCTGGCTACCAATGTACTAGGGGGGGCACTGCTGGCTACCAATGTATTAGGGGGGGGCCCTGCTGGCTACCAATGTACTAGGGGGGGCACTGCTGGCTACCAATGTACTAGGGGGGGCCGCTGGCTACCAATGTACTAGGGGGGGCACTGCTGGCTACAATGTATTAGGGGGGGCACTGCTGGCTACCAATGTACTAGGGGGCACTGCTGCTACCAATGTACTAGGGGGGGGCACTGCTGGCTACCAATGTACTCGGGGGGGCACTGCTGGCTACCAATATACTAGGGGGCCCTGCTGGCTACCAATGTACTAGGGGGGGTTTGCTGGCTACCAATGTACTGGGTGGGCACTGCTGCTACCAATGTATAGGGGGCTGCTGCCTACCAAGGTGGGGGGGCCCTGCTGGCTACCAATGTACTGGGGGCCCTGCTGGCTACCAATGTACTGGGGGGGCCTGCTGGCTACCACCATGTACTAGGGGGCACTGCTGGCTACCAATGTACTAGGGGGGGCACTGCTGGCTACCAATTACTAGGGGGGCACTGCTGGCTACCAATGTACTAGGGGGGGCACTGCTGGCTACCAATGTACTAGGGGGGGCACTGCTGGCTACCAATGTATTAGGGGGGCCCTGCTGGCTACCATGTACCCTGGCTACCAGTGTACTAGGGGGGCCCTGCTGCCTACCAATGTCTCATATCTGTGAGTCCTTTGTATTTGTGGGAGGGGGGCCCAGAAATTTTTTTTGTGAGGGGCCCCGTGATTTCTGATGGCGGCCCTGTGCACGGGGGTATAGTAGCAGGGAGGAGGGGCTTTCATACTCTTCTTCCTCTCTAGTGTCCTGCCTCCTGCTGGTAGATACTATACCCCATGGTCCCTGTGTCCCACAGACGCCCTGAGAGAAAAGGATTTAATGGTGAGTATCACAAAATCTCCTTTTACTTTTTGTTCAGCCACTCCCGAGTCATCTGGTTGCTAGGGTTTACATTACCCAATTAGCAACCAGGAAGTGGTTTGAGTGAGAGACTGGTATATGAATAGGAGAGGGCCTGAATAAAGAAATAACAATAACAACTAGAAATGGAAGTTTGAGAACAAACTTTATGTTGGGTTAAAAAACGTGAAGTCACTAAAGGAAATTTGATCTGTTGGCTCCGCCCACTTTCTCTAACCTTGGACCACAGTTCTATAGTAAAAACCACTGTGCAAAGTTTGGGGACCCTGGTTTTAATACTGTCTGAATGGCAGCAATTTAAATTTCCCCACTGAAAGTCAACAAGTGACATCTGATTGGCAGTTAGTGGCTCCGCCCACTTTTTCTAACCTGGAATTGTACTTACCCAGTGACTAACTCTGCAAACTTTGCATTAACTCTGCAGAGTCTGGGGACCCCGGTGTTATTACTGTGAGAATGGCAGCAGGTTGGATTTTCGCCAAGTCAGTACGTAAAATCTAATTGGCTGTTCACAGTTCCGCCCACTTTTGGGCATCTAACATCATCATATTTTCATTCAGGCTGGCCCCATGACTATGTGATCCAAGTTTGGGGACTGTAGCCTCAGAGCTGTAAGATTGGCCGCAGTTTAAATTTTCCCATTAAAGTCAATGGGTTATATTTGATTGGCTGTTGTTGGCCCCTCCCCCTTTGGGATCCAGCAATTGTCGCTGTTTCATTCTTCATTTCACTCTTCCCTGTCAAAGTCAATGGAAAATTGGGGTGTTCGGAGCAGCGCCACAAAAAGACGGGGGAATCGCTTAGAAAAGCACAAGCAGCCTGCTCCGCTATAGGGCGAAGAAGTGTGGGGAGTCTGGGTGTTGTACCCTAAAGCTGTAGGTGGAGTAGCGTTTAGAAAATGGGGGGCGCTAAGAATAAGAAGAAAAAGCGGAAGAATAAGCTGAAGTCGAAGAACAGTATGATGGGTTTTTCAAATCAACACAATTAAAAGTAGCCTCGCGGAGCAATAGTTTCTTGGCTGCCGGGGTCAGTGACCCCCATTTGACTGTGGAAAGAGTCAGAAGAAGAAAGCAAATAAAAAACCGCTTTGTTCGCTTTTATAAAAATGTGACTGGTTATCTCCCCTAGTCCTCCTGTAGTGTTACAGTTACCCAACATCTGTTTGTGAGATTAATATCCAATGTTATTCTTATACCAGGAACGTTCAGATAAGGTGGCCAAGCGGCTGCAATTGATGGCGCAGAGATACGAGGCTCTGGAGAAAAGGCGCAACATGGAGGTAGAGGGCTATAAGACTGACATCAAGCTGCTGAGACAGCGGTTAAAGGATGTAGAGAAGCAACTATTCAAGGTGAGTCTGGGATAGACCGACGGCAAGATTTTCTGTTGCACGCATCTCATTGCCTTATACGAAAGCATATCTATATACAGAAACAAGATGGCAGAGAATAAATATTAAGTGTCACCTTAACCAAACAGGGGAAAACACACAGGCTGGTATTTTCTAGTACAATCTAGTAGAAGAGATGGCTATTCTGAGACAATTTGCAATTGGTCTTTTTTTTTTTATTTGTGGATTTTTTTTTTTTTTTTTAAGTGTTTTTTATTGATTTTGTTTTTTAACTGGAAAGGTTAGAAAGAGATAGGGGAGAGGGGAGGGGAGCTGGACGGTCACTTTCTTCATTCCGCGGTTGTTGCTGTGGATTCGAGCCATGGGGACCAGACGCCTTCAAACTTGTTTATGCAGCCTCTGGCCAAGTAGGTGAGTTTGTACAACTGTAGCTGCGAGTTAATCAAGGTAATCCACTTGGCTAGTGTTGGTGGGGTTGCGCCCATCCAGTGCATGGCTATGGTCTTTTTGGCATAGAAGAAAAGCAGTCTCATGAGGCATCTAGTATATGTTCTGGGCACCAGGGAGTCAAGTAAGCCTAGTAGGCATGTAGTTGGGTTATAGACTTGAGGAAGTGACAATTCTGTAGCCATAAAGTGTACAATTTGTTTCCAGAATTTCTGCGTATCAGGGCAGTCCCATATCAGGTGGAAGAAGTTAGCGGAGGGGGCCTTACATCTCAAACAAGTGGGAGAGGCAAGTCTTCCAATGGTGTACAATTTATAGGGTGTAAAGTACGTTTGGTGAATAATTTTGAATTGTATGAGCTTGTCTCTAACACTCACTAGGGGTTGGTATAGGTTATCAATGATTTCGTCCCAGTCATCTGGGTCTAGGCGAATACCGCTTGATTCCCATTTGTATTTTACTCTGGGCCGTGGGTCATACCTCTTGGATACCAGGTGTTTGTATGTGTTGGAAAGGAGTTTTTGTCTAGTTGGTTGGGTTATTAATTCTTCCAGATCAGTGTGTTGTATTTGTAGCGGTGGTGTTGAGAATTGGGCTAAGCAAAGGTGTGAAATTTGGACATATCTGAATTCTGACAGGTCGGGTCGGGAGATAGTTTGGCGTAATTGGAGTAAGGTGTTTAGGGCTCCGTTTGTATACAAGTGGTCTATACGTTTGAGTCCCAGTTTGGCCCAGGTTTCTGCTTCTGGGAAAGTTGCAAAGTGTTTTAAAGTTGGTGTTGCCCCATATTGGTGCGTCAGGGGATAGTAGTCCTGCTGCATTGGTGAGATGTGTCATACTGTCCCACGCTCTTTTGGTGGCATCCAGGACAGGCGGTAAAGGGCTAATGTCTTTTCGGGTTCTATAGAGGCGTTGTGTAGACTTTCAATGGAGGTAAAGTAAAGGGCTTCTAATAGTGATGCTGGGTTTTCGGTATCAAATGTTTTCCAGTTGGCCACGTGGAAGGATTGGGAAGCTAAGTAATATAGTTCGTAGTTGGGGGATGTTAGACCTAGTTGGTCTATGGGGGCGTTAAGTGTTGCTCTGGAAAGGGTGGGGGTTTTGTTTCCCCAGATGAATTCGGATTGTGTCCGGTCAATGTCTTGTAGGGCTTTCTTGGGTATGTGGGTGGGGGTGTTGCTGAAGATGTATAGATACTTTGGGAGAAAAATCATTTTACATATATTGATTCTTCCAATTAGTGTTAAAGGTAGTTTTGTCCAGAATTTAAGGGTGTCTTTAAATCGGTTATGGAGTGGATGGAGGTTATCTTGCAAGAAAAGGCTTGGGTCTTTATTAATATGTATACCTAGATATTTAAAGGAATTTGCGACTTTGAGGGTACATTCTGGTTCTGTCATTTGTGGTGCTTGTCCATCCAAGGGGAAAACTATGGATTTTTCCCAGTTAATTTGTAGCCCCGAGAATCTGCCAAAGCGCTTGACTATTTGGATCGCTGATGTGAATGAGTTGTGGGGGTCAGCAAGGTATAATAGTGTATCATCCGCGTATAGTGAGATTTTTTCTTCAATTGTTTTATATACGAGGCCTTTGACTTGCTGGGAGTGCCTGATCGCAATTGCCATGGGTTCGATGGCGAGTGCGAAAAGGAGTGGGGAAAGGGGGCATCCCTGGCGGGTGCCTCGGGTGAGTGAGATTGTGGGGGATAGGATTCCGTTTACCCTAATAGTGGCTTTGGGTTCTTTGTACATAAGTTTAATCCATTTAATGAAGGTTGGGCCGAAGTTCATTCTAGCAAGAACTTCCCACAGGTATGGCCACTCTATGGAGTCAAACGCCTTGGCAGTGTCTAGGGACACCACCAATCTGGAGCCCGGGTTCTCATGTGTGATTTGTAAGTTAAGAAAGAGTCTTCTGAGGTTGAAGCTGGTAGATTTGGATGGCATGAATCCTGTCTGGTCAGGCTCAACTAGAGTGGATATCACTTTTATGAGTCGTTTGGCTAAAATTTTGGCAAGGATTTTTATCTCCATATTGAGTAGAGATATTGGTCTGTACGAGGAACAGAGTGTGGGGTCCTTTCCGGGCTTGGGTATGACTACTATGGTTGCATCATAGAATGATTTAGGGAGCGAGAAACTCTCAAGGGAGAACATTAGTGTTTCATGCAGTTTAGGGACTATTTCCTTAACGTGCGCACGATACCATTCTATTATGAAACCGTCGGGGCCTGGGGATTTTCCTGGTGGAAGAGATAGTATGGCTTCTGCTATTTCAAATTGAGTGATCGGAGAATCTACCTATTTTGTTTGTTGTCGTGCGAGTGCAGGTAGAGGGAGTGTGCTAAGGTAGTCATGGAGTTCTTGGTTAGAGTATTGTGCAGTCGATGTGTATAGTGAAGTGTAGTATTTACTAAACTCTGTGGCTATGTCAGTTGGTGAGATAAAAGTTTCTCCTGTGTTGGATATTATTTTGGGGACTGCTGTAGTGCTCTCTGGTGTTTTAGCTAGAAAAGCTAGGGGTTTGCCATTTTTGTCTCCATAGGCAAAGGTAGTGGCTGTGGCATGTAACAGTTGTTTTTTGGTTAGTTCAAGTCGGTGTAAGTTGAGGTGTCTGAGGGCAGCGGCGAAGTCTCTGTAATTGTGTGGTGTAGGATCTGCTATAAATATGGCTTCTGCGTTGTTTGTGGTTGTTTCAAGAGCTTGGAGGGTATCTTTTGTGTTGGATCTTGCTTTGGTTATTTGTGGATTTTACTTAGCTTTTGTTCAGTAGCTTTCCAATTCGAAATTTCAGCAGCTGTCTGGTTGCTTGGGTTCAAATTAGTCTAGCAACCAGTCAGCGCTTTGAATAAGAGACTTGAACATGAGTAGGAGAGCACCTGAATAGAACGATAAGTAATAAAAAAGGACAATAAAACTGTAGCCTCACAGAGCAGTAGTTTATGGGCTGCCGGGGTCAGTGACCCCCATTTAGAGCCAGACGAAGAATGCAAATGATTAAAAAAAAAAAAACTATGAAAAAAATGAAGACTAATTAAAAATTGACCATTCTATAACATACTTTTTTTTTGAAAGGTATATTTTATTGCTTTTCATACAAACAAAACATAAAGTAACACACTTAACATTACATTAAAGAGAATATGCTGGTCTTTCTTTTCAGGTCTGTCATTAAGGCTTGTTACAAATATCAAAGGGGAAGATGTGACAATATAAGGTTTAAGCATGATTCTGGCAGCAGTTACATAAGATTGGGTTCATCTACCTACTGAGCTAAATGCTCAGGATGTGATGGAGAGGAGTGGAAGAGTGCCGGGGGTTTTACCATGTGAGTGGGAGTGGAGTCCTTCAGTTTCCCTCCAGGTCACACCAAGGGCCCCACACTTTATCGAATTTATCGGGCGTGCCCCTATTCTCGTATGTGAGTTTGTACAGAGGAACAACAGCATTCACTAGATTCTTCCAGGCTGTAACGGTAGGGAGGGTAGTGCCCATCCAATGCATTGCAACTGTTTTTTTGGCATAGAACAGCAATATTCTGTAGCGTAACCGGGAGCTATTTTGGGCAATTATAGTATCTAGAACTCCTAGCAAGCAGGTTTCAGGAGCAGTCACAGTGGGGAAGGCTAAGTTGTTTGACAGATATTTGGTCACTGCTGACCAGAATTTTGCAATATGGGGGCATGACCAGATCATGTGAAAAAAGTTAGCTGAGCTTGCTGCACATCTCGGGCAGCGATCTGTTGGGGTACGGCCCATCTGATGCAACCTTAGTGGTGTGATATACAGGTGGTGAAAGATTTTGTATTGTATTAGCCTGTCTCTGGTAGATATAAGACAGTTGTATATTGTATCTGTTGCCTCTTCCCAATCATCTTGGGTGAGTGCTGGTATTTGGGAAGTCCACCATATTTGTGCGGAGTGGAAGGGTTTTGGGCCTGTTGAGAGTAGATTTTGGTATAGGTTTGAAGTAAGCTTAACTGGGTTGTTAGACTGTAAGATTTCCTCCGCTGTTAAAGAAATGAGCTGAGGGGTAAGAGTGGCAAATTGGTCCCTGAATACTGATCGCAGCTGCAAATATTTATAAAAGGGGAGACTAGGTTGTTGAGCTTTCTCTCGGATCTGCAGATATGTTGGGAAGGTTGAGTGTTCCATAAGATCTCCCAAGTATTTAATATCATGGCGGGGCCAATATATGAAATTGTGTAGTGTCCTACATTGTGGTAAATATCGGTTGCCCCAGAGAGGAAGCCTAGGTGTAAGTAAGGGTGGCGGGTGTTTGAATAGTGTAAGTGCAATGGTCCAGGCTTTATGCGGAATAGTTAAAGTTGTTGGCAGTGGGCTGTATCTTTCTTTAAGATGCCGGTAAGGAAAGTTGCGTAATCCTTCCAGGGAGCCAAGTATAGTTGCCTGGAGCTGCAGATTTGGATTGTAGGGGTCATGAATGAAGCACCAGTGTAGGTAGTGTATTTGTGAAGCTAAGAAGTAATGGTAAAAGTGGGGGAGGGCTAGGCCTCCTTCGGCTAGTGGAGCGCATAGTTTTGTCCAGGCCATTCTGGGGGTCGATTGTTCCAAATAAATGGTAGGATAATCTGGTTAAGTTTCTTAAAAGGGTTTTAGGGATAAAGATTGGGGCATTGTGCAGTATGTATAAAAATTTGGGAAGGTATATCATTTTTACTATATTTATGCGGCCCCAGAGTGTAAGTGGTAACTTGGACCATTGGGTCAGTCGGGCTTTGAGATCAGACAGCAAGGGGTCTAGGTTAAGTGGTATATAGTTAGTAGGATCTGTGGTTATCCAGACTCCTAAGTATTTAAATTGATTGGTCCATTTTAAAGGTATATTGGGTATTACTGGTTGTGGTTGAAGAGGATCTATAGGGCAAAGGATTGATTTATCCCAGTTGATTCGCAGACCGGAGTAGTGTCCAAATTTGTCCACTTGCTGCAGTAGAGAGGTCAGCGAATCTCTGGGATCTGCAAGGTATATTAGCAAATCATCTGCATATAGCGATAATTTTTCGTGGATATTACCATATGTAAGGCCTCTAATCTCCGGTGAGTTCCTAATCAGTATGGCTAGAGGCTCTATTGCTAGAGCAAATAATATTGGTGAGAGCGGACAGCCTTGGCGAGTCCCCCTTTCCAGTGAGAATGGGGGAGATGTAATCCCATTTACTCTGACTCTCGCTGTGGGATGCTGGTATAGTAACTTGATCCACTTTAAGAATGTTTGGCCAAAGCCGAAGCCGGACAAGACCTCCCATAGGTATCCCCATTCAATTGAATCAAAGGCTTTGGCTGAGTCTAGGGAGGCAACAACTCTGGTATCGGTCTCTAAGTGAGGGATTTGTAGATTGGTAAAGAGCCTTCTTAAATTAATATCAGTGGATCTCCCGGGCATAAAGCCTGATTGATCCGGGTGGACCAGGTCGGGAACCACCCTTTGGAGCCTTGTCGCCAGAATTTTGGCCAAAATTTTGGCGTCTGTGTTAATTAGGGAGATGGGGCGGTATGAGGAACAGAGGGATGGATCTTTGCCCGGCTTCGGAATGACCACTATTAACGCCTCCGCAAAGGATGCAGGTAGGGCTTGATTGTCATAGGCATATTGTAGAGTTTCTAGCAGTTTAGAGGGGATGTATTCAGCTAGTACCTTATACCAGTTGGAAGGTAATCCATCCGGGCCTGGTGTCTTATTTGAGGGGAGGGTGGCAATTGCCTCGGCAACCTCTTGCTTTGTGATCGGGGCATCTAAATATGCCTTATCTGCTGGGGCTATTTGTGGAATGGGTATGCTTGCTAAGTACTGTGCTAGTTGTGTCGTAGAGTAGGTGGTTGTGGTTGTGTATAAGTTCTTGTAGTAGGAGGCAAACTGCTGTGCAATGTTCTTGGGTTCTGTGGTAAGCGTGCCGTCATCTTGGCGAATGTGGGGTATCGCTGCAGAGTTGTTTTGGGGTTTGGAGAGGTAGGCTAGTATCTTGCTATTCTTGTCCCTGCTCAAAAACGCGCTGATTCTGGTATAGCACTGCTTTTCTTGTTAATGAGACAGTCGCCCGGTTAAGGGAGTTCCTTGCAGATAGGAGTTGTTCGTAAGTGTGTTCTGTAGGGTTTTGGGCATGTGCAGTTTCTGCTGCTACAAAACTTTTTTCCGCCTCATTTAACTGCTCTTTTTTCTCTCATTTCTCGCTTGGGATATTACAGCTGTTAATTCACCCCTCATGACTGCCTTAGAGGCGTCCCAAAGCGTTAATGGCGAGGCAGAGTTATTGTTTAGTTCCCAAAATTCTGTATATGCTTTTTGGTTTTGACTTGCAACTATTTCGTTTTTAAGCCACAGAGGGCTCAGTCGCCATAATCTGTCTAGCGGGGATGGGTTCCAGCGGAGAGAAAGGCTAAGTGGGGAGTGGTCTGACAGGGCTTGGGGTAGATATTGTATTGTGTCAACCATAGGCAATAGGTCTGCTGAGGCAAATGCCAGATCAATTCTAGATAGGGACCTGTGAGTAAGTGAGTGACAGGAGTAGATTCTCGCTGTGGGGTTTTTTCCATCTCCAAACCTCCGTAAGGTGAAGAGCGTCTGCCCATCCCGCAAGTCTAGTAGATGTATTGGGTTCTGCTTTGGATCTATCTAGGGAGGGATTCATGCAATTATTAAAAGTCTCCATGATGATAAAATGGACTTATGGGGAACTCTGCCAGTTTAGAGACAATTTGATCTAAAACGGACATAGCAAACGGCGGCGGCAAATATATATTAATAATTGTTATGGGTTTGTGAGCTAGGAGACCATGAAGAATCATGAATCTGCCATAGTAATCTGTATGTAGCTTGATTAATTCGAATGGCACCCCTTTGCGTATTAGCACTGAGACTCCTCTGGAGTAGGAGGAGTAGGTAGAGTGATAGTGCCATCCCACCAGGGTTTTTTAAGTGCTAGAATTTTTTGGCCCGTAAGGTGGGTCTCCTGGAGTAGGAGGATAGAGGGAGGGTATCTCTTTAGATAGGTAAACATAAGGCTCCTTTTAAATTTTGAATTAAGGCCTCTTATATTCCAAGAGGTCACTGAAATTTTAGCCATATTGCATTGGGTTTAGATTGGTGCCGCTGTGAGCGATGTCCGTCATTATTTTGTGTTTGTAAAGGAGTATCTTATAGACTTGTAAGACCTGAATAGTGATAATATAGACAGATAAAAAACATAACTTTCCCAACCAAAATTCCCTATCCCACCCTACCCACCTTCCCAACTTAGGCGGGTCTAGTACCCAAAACTGTAGTATGCTTATAGAAGCTTTAGTGAGCGTGTCCGCACTCATCTGAACAATATAGCAGGAACTTTAGAAAAATAGGAATAACTAGTATATATCCAAAAAGGAGGGATAGCAAAAAGCTACCGCAGCATCAGAGCTCTGTAGTAGAACCAGACCAAAAGCATCTGGAGGAGCGTATAAAGAATAAGGGTCATTGCGTAGGCTGTGTGACATTGTCCCAATATTAATCGTTGCCGGGGGGTCTCCCCTTCCAAAACAGTCACCTAAAGGATAGAGTTTTCTGGAGTTCCAGGGTCCTTGAGGTGTGTTTTAATAGGATCCTTGGGGCAGCAATCTCATCAGCCTGGGGCCTTAAGGTGCTCACAGAATGGAAAGGAGTGTCAGGGGTAAGTGACCCTCGGATATTGTTCAAGATGCTCAGCCATTGCAGCTGTTCAAGAGTAATTGATTGCTTACTCTTCAATCACGTGGTGGTGAACGCCTTGGATTCCTACGAGTTAGCCAGTCGTCAGCTTCCGCTGGTGAGTTGAAGAACTGCGCACGATCGCCATCTTGTACTCGCAGCCTCGCAGGGTATATCATTCCATAAGGGATGTGCGCCTCCCGAAGACGCCTTTTGATTGCAGTGAACGTAGCTCTTTGCTTTTGTATTGTTGGCGAAAAATCTGGATACAAAGAGACTGTTGTTCCGTTAAAGGTGATGGGACCTTTAATCCTTGCAGCTTTTAGGGCAGCATCTCGGTCCCTGTAGTTGAGCATACGCAGCAGGAATGGCCTTGGAGGGGCTCCAGGAGGATGTGGCCTGGTAGGAACCCTATGGGCTCTTTCAACTACAAACATAGTGGAAAAGGTGTCGTTTCCTAGGGTTTGTTTGAGCCAGTTTTCAATGAAAGTCTCCGGATTTTGGCCTTCCACTTTCTCAGGTAGGCCAACAATTCGCACATTGTTCCTACGGAGTCTGTTTTTCTAGATCCTCCGTTTTGTCTAGTGCTTGTTGAAGTTGTTGTTTTATGACCGTGATGTTATTTGGAAGAGGAGAGACTGTGTCCTCTAGTGTGGAGACCCTAGTTTCTACCTCCGTGGTACGTTCTCTGATGTTCTGGAGGTCGTGGCGCAGGAGTGAGATGTCCACCTTGATTTCTTCCAGTTGTGATGTTGTAGCGGTGCGACTTTCAATTATTGCTGAAAGGAGTTCACTTGGTGATGGTTCTGGTGTCTCCGCTACCATTCCTGGTGATGGTGGGAGCGAGTCGTTGGGCGAGATTGATTGAGAGCTCTGCGGTTCCGTGCGAGCAAAGCGCTCCAGTCGTGTGACAGCTTCTGTTTTTTGCTTTTGGGAGTGTTTCCCCATTGTGGCGGTCAGTATTACAGACAATGTTCTGTTGTATATATTGGTACTGCTGATGGGTCTGTTTGGCAGAGAGATTAAAGGAGGAGCGCTCTATGCGCGGTGCTGTTATATCTTGAGGGTCAGTTCACCATCTCAGGGCTGAACCCTTATTCAGTAGATACTAGTTCCAGTGATCAGGTTTAAGACCACATAGGTTGGTCTCAGTGGAAATATGCCTATTCTGCTGTCAGCCTTATTTTGTAGTCTGTAGCTTTAACAGCTCATGGTAGGCTGTCAGGGAGTTTAGATGGGGCCTTTGGTGGAACACACTGTAGCCCTGAGTCAGGGTTAATAAAAAGGGCGCCCCCGGGGTCAGGGCCAACTCACCTTGGTCTTTTCCCGGCCTCCCGGGGTTTTGGGCTGGTCCTGGGCGCAAAGACCGGTGCTCCGCGCTGATATGGTGCGATGGGTAGGCCCCAAAAATTTAGCCCGCGGCTTCCGCGGCGCGCCTAGGCCGCAGTCGGATCTCCGCCGCTGCAGCTCGTGGAAGCCTCTCCGGATGCGGCGGGTAGGAGAGGAAGGGCAGGGGGCCTTTTCAGCGTGGTGGGGTGTGGGTTGTGCAGGGGTATTCTTTGTTTGGGGCAATTAGCACGGCCAGACCCGGGAGCGCCGTGAAGTGCGCCCTGCTTCATGCGCGGCTGGACACGCCCCCGACCATTCTATAACATACTTGAAGGTAAAAACCCATTATCCAGAATGCTCGGAACCAAGGGTATTCTGGGTATGGGGTCTTTCCGTAATTTGGACTCCATACCTTAAGTCTACTAAAAAATCAATTAAACATTAATTAAACCCAATAGGGCTGTTCTGCCCCAATAAGGGGTAATTATATCTTAGTTGGGATCAAGTAAGGGTATGTTTTTATTTATTACAGAGAAAAGGGAATCATTTAATCTGAAATATTTAACCCATAGGGCTTTTCCCCCATATAGGGTTAATTATATTTTAGTTGGGTCATTAGTATCTGTTTTATTATTATATGAGAAAGGATATATTTTTAATTCCATTAAATAAACCAATAGGGCTGTGTTTGGGCGCCAGTATTTACGGTGGGTAGGTTTTTATCTTAGTTGGGTATCAAGTACTTAGGTACTGTCTTTTTGGGAGTTATTACAGAGGATATATTGTGCGAATCATTTTTAACGTCAATTAAATAATAGCCTTCAATAGGGTGTTCGTGTGGCGCGCCAATAGTTTGGTGTTATTTATTATATTTGTAATGTCTTAGTTGGGATAGTCAGGGTCGACCTTGTTTTTTTGGTGGTTTTTTGTTTGTTTGTTTTTTGTTGTGGTTTGGTTTTTATTATTAAGAGAATAAGGGAAATCATTTAGACCATTAATAAACCCAATAGGGCTGTTGCTGCCCCCAATAGGGGTTAATTATCTTCTTAGTTGGGTATCCACAGTTACAGGTACTGTTTTTATTATTACAGTGGATAAAAAGAAAATCAGTTTTAAACATGGAGTCTATGGGAGACGGGCATGTTCTGTAATTCATAGTCTTTCCTGGATACGGGTTTTTCCGGATAAGTGTTATCTCATACCTGTACTATGATATTTTTAGTATGCAGGCTAGGTTATCATTTTCTAGGCCAGTAGAGCAGCTTTATTAACTTCATAACATCTGCTATTGCTTACTGAGAGGATTAAATCACACGCAGTGACGTACTTGGCTTCATAACGCAAAGCTAAATGAAGGAGACCCCTGAATTGGTGTATAGGGCCCGGCCTGCTGGTGGGGTTTGAGATGGAGACTGTGAATTAATCTTGCTCTTCCTTTTTTTGCTCTCCTCTAGGTGGACGCTCGAACTTCTCGTGGTGTTCTGCATTTGACCAAGATCTTTGGCCTTTTATTTGTCTTGGTATGCAGTGTGTCGGCAGGGTCAACAAAAAGGACGCATTGTTTATCGTGCAGAGTTTTAGATTTTCAAGGGGAACTTTGCTGCATATTCTTATAAGGTCTCAAAATCTGTGGCGTGGGGTAAATTGGGAACTGAGAATCGTGTATAGTTAGCTATAGTGAAGGTGAGACTTGAAGAGCTGCCAACATTGGCTCAAAACAAGGTAGCGCACAGTTGTAAAGGTGGTATTCGCCCTGTTGTCTTAGGCTTTCTATGGTAATATAGTGTGTTCGGGTCCAGGAAGGAATGGAATTTGTGGGCCATACATTCTTGCGTTTAAGCCGAGCTGATCTTTCTCTTCCGGTATCCCACCTACGGGTGGGTTATATCGGCCGAATATTCATGCTTATGTTAGAACTTTTAGGGATTAGTTAGAACACGGATCAAGTAACAGGTTACCTGGTAGGTTGTTCCAACTAAGTTATATAATTTACGGTTCTTGTGGTGTGGTGTTGTGTTTTTTTGTGGTTTTTTTTGTGGTGGTTGTGTTTTCGTTGGGCTGGTGTTGCTGGTGTTGTGGTTGTCTGTTTGTTTTTGTGTGTGCGCTTCATTTGGTGGCGTTGCTTTGACTTACTGGCCCTATGGCTGTTGTATTTTTATATTTGGTTAAAGGATTGATTCCTTTCTCTGTTGAGATAATAATACAGTAACATCCTTGTATCTTTTTTGGTTCTTCTAACTATTATGAGTTTAGTAATTTGCCGTTTTTTTTTGTTCTTATTGTGGGCAGAACAGTGTTCCCTTATTGGTGTGTATTTAATGGTTAATTATGATTTCCCTTTTTTTCTGTGTAATGAGATAAAACGAGGTTTTTAGCTTGGTACGTGAGGTCCAACTATGAGAGTAGTAGGGATGGGACGCTTATGGTGGTGGCAGATACAGCTTTGCTTATATGTGGGTTTTATTTTATATTGGGTTAATATTGGGTGGATTTTCCTTTTATTTGGCTTGCGGCTGTTTTATTAATAAACAGTACCTGTACTTGAAATGGGCGCCAATTTCTTTTTAGCAGGTTGATATATATTTTTGCCGATTTTTAATTTTTTTGACCCGGTGTATTGGGGTGGGCAGATTACATGGGCCGCCTATTTGTGGGTTTGATGATGTTGTTAGGTATTATTTTATTTTTTAGTAATATTTAAATGTTATGGAGATTTTGGGATGTACGTGGTGAAAGATTTGTTTTTGGTTGGGTCTCTTTTTGGTCTTCGAAAATATGAGTCCTGCAGGTGTCTCTTGGATGCTTCGATGGGGGTTTCTTGGTTTAACAAGTTTTTTTGTTTTGTTTTTTGAGGTCCTATACCTTTGTGTCTTTGATGTTGCTTTTTTTTCTTGTTGACAGTGTTTTGAGGCGGTTCGTCCTGAGTGTGTTTTGGTGAGGCTTTGCGTGTGTGATAGCTGATGGTATCTGGTGTTGCCTTTTCGTCTGGTTTTGGGTTGGTGTTTAGGGTGTTCGGCGTGGTTTTGGTTTTTTGACGTTTTGATCGAATCTGTGGATGTTCGGAAGTTGACTTTTGGGGGAATGGGATGTAATGGATCAAGAGGGGGAATGTTTACTGGAATGGAGTGGGGGGAGTTAGGTTGTTCTTTATATTAGAGAGATGGGGTTATTGAAATAAAGTTCACAGAGCAATTCTTTAATTTTTGTTGTGTTGTTTTGGGTGTTTTTTGTATCTGAGTTCTTTGGTGGTGTTTCATGGACTTTGGGTGTCGTGTGGGTGGTTGTTTGGGTCCTTGTGTTTTCTATTTTTTGGGTAATAATTTGAATTGTGCTTATTTTGTTTAGATATTCAGAAGAGAAGGCAAATTAATTGCTTGGAAGTGTGTGTATATGACTCTGGTGTGATTATTATCTCTGGGCGTGTGGTGGCTGGGGGGAAGTAAGGGTGGTTGGTGAGTGTTTTATGGGTTTGTAACTTGAATGCTTCTTGTGGGTTTATCCTGTGGGTTTCGGGGTTATTTCTGGTATTAGATGTTTCTTATTCTTTACGCTCTCTGATTAAGGGTAATGTTATCCTTGGTGGGGTTCTTTTGTGTTGTTTTTGGTTTATCTTTATGTCTCACGAGGAGATTGTTTTTTGCGTTTTTGGTGTCATTTGGCACTCTGCACCATGCTTGGTTTCTAGTGGGTTTTGGTTCTTAGGCTGCGTTGTGGGCTTAGTCATGTTTAACTTTAAGTATGTTGTGGGTTGTGAGTTCCTTTTTTGAGGAGGGTAAGTTTGTTAGTGGGAAATTTTTTGGCTGGAACAAAACTTTGGTTTCCTTGTGGGTGTGTTTTGTTTGGTTTGTTTTGGGTGTGAGGACCTGTTTTGTAGGCTTAGTTTGGTTAATGCTATGGTGGTTGTTTTTAAGTTAGAGATTTTGCTTTAAGTTGCTGATGATGTTTTTTGCATCTCAATGGTTGGTGTTTTGCAATCAAGTTGGTTGGTTATTTACGTGCCTGTTGATATTGTGTTACTGGAGCTGGCGGTTGTTTTTTGTTGTGTATATTGTTTTTGTGATGATTATTTTCTGCGTTATCTTATCTTGTTTTGTCCCAAGTTGCTCTTGCCTTGTGTATTTATTCTTTGGTTGCAGTGGGCTTTAATTATTCAGTTTAGGGGTCTAAGCAGTATTTCATTATATTTTAAAGTTCAGCAGCTAATTTTATATGAATTTGTCTTTTATTTTTTCTGCCTAGATATTTTTTTGCAATATGTGTATTTCTCCGGAGGTTTCGCCATTTGGGTGAGTGAGTGGTGTATACTGCTAAGCAGAAGTGGTTTGATGGTGGTTGGTTTTTTTTCTCTATCTTACTATTTATAATGTATATGAATTTTATTTTGAATTACTAAATAGAGTTCTGTTGGAGTCTGGTTGGTGTGGTGGGTGCATAGTTTGAGCGACTATATCGGGGTGGGGTTTTTTGGGTGGTTTTATGCATGTTGTGTACATGAGGTGTTTGCTTCTCTTGGATCAGTGTTTCTTTTGTTATGGCTATGATCGTTTTTGCTTTGTAGTGTGTGGTTTGTTTTTTGTGTGGTATCGGTATTAGTGTCGTTGATTTTTGTTCGTGGTTTGTGTCTTGGTGACTTTGTTGGTGTTTTTTGGTGTGGTGTTTTTGTGTTGTGTTGTTTTGGTGGTTGTTTGTTGTCATTGTTGTTGTTTGTGTGTTTGTGGTTTTGTTTTTTTGTTTTTTGTTTGGTTTTCAGGATTGGATTGAATCGGGATTTTGTTTTGCCTTTTCGTTGACTTTTTGTGGCTTAGATTATAGTGGTTGATAGTAATGTCTATCTATTCATCTGTTAGTATGGGGTTTAATAAGTGTGTTATTTTTTTAACGGTTACCTGGTTTTTATGTGTTGTTTGTTTTGTGGGTTGATTGTTTTTTTTTCAGGCAGGGTGTATTTCTATTTATTTTGGTTTGTTGTGGCTGGGGTTGGGGGTGGGGGCTGTTTTTGGTTGGCGTCTTTGGGTACGTCGGGCTTTAATGTTTTTGCCGTGGTTTAGGGGGGTTTTGTTGTGGCTGTGTGAAGTTTTTGTTTGCTTTAGGGCTAGAGCTCAGTTGGTTTTTTTGGGGTTCTGTTTAGTTTTGTTGAGGGGTTTTTTTGTTGGGTCTGTGGGGTGGTGGGGGTGTTGGTTCTGGTGGTTTTTTGCCTTTGTGGGTTGTTTTGGATTGGTTTTTTTTGTTGGTGGTGTATATGTTTTTTTTGCCAGGGGGGGTGCTTTGTAAGGTGTCACATACGGAGTCACTTTGTAGGTTTTTGGTTTGGTTATTTGTTGTCTTGTGTGTGGCTGTGGGTTTTTTTGTGTGCGGTTGGCTGTGGGGTTTATTTTGGGGGGGTATATGGTGCTTTTTGCCGGCATGGGTGGTTTGTAAGGGTTGTGTCGGCGGGTTTACAGTTTAGATATTAGTGGTGTTTGTGTGCTTTTATTTTTTTTGTTTGTTTAGGTTGTTTGGGGTTTGTTTGTGTTTGGTGGGTTTGTTTGGGGTGTGGCTGTTTGGTTTGTTCCTGTTTTGGCTGGGTACTGGGGGTTAATGTTTGTTGTCCCGTGGTGGGGGCGTGTTTATAGTGGGGTGGGTCCTACAGGACTATGTCACTATTTTATTTTTGGGGGCTGTGGGGTGTGGGGTTTGTTTGTTGTGGCTTTTCTTGGTACTGGGTTGGATATATGCTTCTAGGTTTGGTTTTTGGGCTGTTAAGGTTCTCGGTTGTTACAGTGACAGTCACTATTTGTATTTTGGATTGGTGGGGTGGGGGGGCGTTGGTGGTTTGTGGTGGGCCGTCTTTGTGTTGTGGGAGTTTTTGTGGGAATTGCCAGGGGGTGTGTGGCTTGTAAGTTGGTTTGTGCAACAGAAGTCACTTGTATTGTTTGGAGTTTGGGTTCTGGGGGTGTTCTGTTTGTTGGTTGCCCTTCTGGTACTGGGAATTTTGCTCTTAGGTTGGGTTCTGTTTTATAGTTGTGGCTTACATTTTTGTATCAGGTTTCACTTTATTTATTGTTGGGTTTTTTTTTCTTGGGGTGGGGGGTGGTCTTATGTGTGTTTTGTGTGGCCTTTCTTGTTGTGTGTAGGGTGGGGAAATTTTGCCTATGGTGTGTGGGTGGGCTGGGTAAGGTGCCATGTACCTAGACCAGGTCACTTTGTTTATTAGGCTGGGGTGGTCTTTGTGGTTTGTTTTGTTTTCTTCGTTTCTGTTGTTTTGTGGGTTAGGGGGTTAGGAATGCGTTTGGGTGAGGGGGTTTCTTGTGTGTATAGGTTGCCCAGACATGGTTTGTCTGATTCTATTTTGTTTTTTATTTTTGGTGGCTTGTGGGGGGGTTTGTTTTGTGGTCTTCTTGGTACTGGGAATTTGCAGGGGGGGCTTTGTAAGTGTGTGCGTCTTATTCATGAGCAGGGTTGTTTGTGCATCTTAGTTTTTGTTTGGTGTTCTTTTGGTGGGTCTTTTGTTTTGTGCCTCTGGGTACTGGAAGCAGGGGGGCTGTTAAGTGCACTAGACAGTCACTAATAGGGCTGGGGGGCTTTGTGCTCTGGTACTGGGGAATGCCAGGGGGGCTGTAAGGTGCTAAGCCATCACTATTATGGGCTGGGGGGGCTTGTTTTGTGCCTCTGGGTACTGGGAATGCAGGGGGGCTGTAAGGGTCCACAGACAGTCACTATTATTGGGCGGGGGCTGTTTGTGCCTCTGGGTATGGGAATGCCAGGGGGGCTGTAAGGTGCCACAGACAGTCACTATTTATTGGGCTGGGGGGGGGCTGTTTGTGCCTCTGGGTACTGGGAATGCCAGGGGGGCTGTAAGGTGCCACAGACAGTCACTATTTATTGGGCTGGGGGGGCTGTTTGTGCCTCTGGGTACTGGGAATGCCAGGGGGGCTGTAAGGTGCCACAGACAGTCACTATTTATTGGGCTGGGGGGGCTGTTTGTGCCTCTGGGTACTGGGAATGCCAGGGGGGCTGTAAGGTGCCACAGACAGTCACTATTTATTGGGCTGGGGGGGCTGTTTGTGCCTCTGGGTACTGGGAATGCCAGGGGGCTGTAAGGTGCCACAGACAGTCACTATTTATTGGGCTGGGGGGGCTGTTTGTGCCTCTGGGTACTGGGAATGCCAGGGGGGCTGTAAGGTGCCACAGACAGTCACTATTTATTGGGCTGGGGGGGGCTGTTTGTGCCTCTGGGTACTGGGAATGCCAGGGGGGCTGTAAGGTGCCACAGACAGTCACTATTTATTGGGCTGGGGGGGGCTGTTTGTGCCTCTGGGTACTGGGAATGCCAGGGGGGCTGTAAGGTGCCACAGACAGTCACTATTTATTGGGCTGGGGGGGCTGTTTGTGCCTCTGGGTACTGGGAATGCCAGGGGGGCTGTAAGGTGCCACAGACAGTCACTATTTATTGGGCTGGGGGGGCTGTTTGTGCCTCTGGGTACTGGGAATGCCAGGGGGGCTGTAAGGTGCCACAGACAGTCACTATTTATTGGGCTGGGGGGGCTGTTTGTGCCTCTGGGTACTGGGAATGCCAGGGGGGCTGTAAGGTGCCACAGACAGTCACTATTTATTGGGCTGGGGGGGCTGTTTGTGCCTCTGGGTACTGGGAATGCCAGGGGGGCTGTAAGGTGCCACAGACAGTCACTATTTATTGGGCTGGGGGGGGCTGTTTGTGCCTCTGGGTACTGGGAATGCCAGGGGGGCTGTAAGGTGCCACAGACAGTCACTATTTATTGGGCTGGGGGGGGCTGTTTGTGCCTCTGGGTACTGGGAATGCCAGGGGGGCTGTAAGGTGCCACAGACAGTCACTATTTATTGGGCTGGGGGGGCTGTTTGTGCCTCTGGGTACTGGGAATGCCAGGGGGGCTGTAAGGTGCCACAGACAGTCACTATTTATTGGGCTGGGGGGGCTGTTTGTGCCTCTGGGTACTGGGAATGCCAGGGGGGCTGTAAGGTGCCACAGACAGTCACTATTTATTGGGCTGGGGGGGGCTGTTTGTGCCTCTGGGTACTGGGAATGCCAGGGGGGCTGTAAGGTGCCACAGACAGTCACTATTTATTGGGCTGGGGGGGCTGTTTGTGCCTCTGGGTACTGGGAATGCCAGGGGGGCTGTAAGGTGCCACAGACAGTCACTATTTATTGGGCTGGGGGGGGCTGTTTGTGCCTCTGGGTACTGGGAATGCCAGGGGGGCTGTAAGGTGCCACAGACAGTCACTATTTATTGGGCTGGGGGGGCTGTTTGTGCCTCTGGGTACTGGGAATGCCAGGGGGGCTGTAAGGTGCCACAGACAGTCACTATTTATTGGGCTGGGGGGGCTGTTTGTGCCTCTGGGTACTGGGAATGCCAGGGGGGCTGTAAGGTGCCACAGACAGTCACTATTTATTGGGCTGGGGGGGGCTGTTTGTGCCTCTGGGTACTGGGAATGCCAGGGGGGCTGTAAGGTGCCACAGACAGTCACTATTTATTGGGCTGGGGGGGGCTGTTTGTGCCTCTGGGTACTGGGAATGCCAGGGGGGCTGTAAGGTGCCACAGACAGTCACTATTTATTGGGCTGGGGGGGGCTGTTTGTGCCTCTGGGTACTGGGAATGCCAGGGGGGCTGTAAGGTGCCACAGACAGTCACTATTTATTGGGCTGGGGGGGGCTGTTTGTGCCTCTGGGTACTGGGAATGCCAGGGGGGCTGTAAGGTGCCACAGACAGTCACTATTTATTGGGCTGGGGGGGGCTGTTTGTGCCTCTGGGTACTGGGAATGCCAGGGGGGCTGTAAGGTGCCACAGACAGTCACTATTTATTGGGCTGGGGGGGGCTGTTTGTGCCTCTGGGTACTGGGAATGCCAGGGGGGCTGTAAGGTGCCACAGACAGTCACTATTTATTGGGCTGGGGGGGGCTGTTTGTGCCTCTGGGTACTGGGAATGCCAGGGGGGCTGTAAGGTGCCACAGACAGTCACTATTTATTGGGCTGGGGGGGGCTGTTTGTGCCTCTGGGTACTGGGAATGCCAGGGGGGCTGTAAGGTGCCACAGACAGTCACTATTTATTGGGCTGGGGGGGCTGTTTGTGCCTCTGGGTACTGGGAATGCCAGGGGGGCTGTAAGGTGCCACAGACAGTCACTATTTATTGGGCTGGGGGGGGCTGTTTGTGCCTCTGGGTACTGGGAATGCCAGGGGGGCTGTAAGGTGCCACAGACAGTCACTATTTATTGGGCTGGGGGGGGCTGTTTGTGCCTCTGGGTACTGGGAATGCCAGGGGGGCTGTAAGGTGCCACAGACAGTCACTATTTATTGGGCTGGGGGGGGCTGTTTGTGCCTCTGGGTACTGGGAATGCCAGGGGGGCTGTAAGGTGCCACAGACAGTCACTATTTATTGGGCTGGGGGGGGCTGTTTGTGCCTCTGGGTACTGGGAATGCCAGGGGGGCTGTAAGGTGCCACAGACAGTCACTATTTATTGGGCTGGGGGGGGCTGTTTGTGCCTCTGGGTACTGGGAATGCCAGGGGGGCTGTAAGGTGCCACAGACAGTCACTATTTATTGGGCTGGGGGGGCTGTTTGTGCCTCTGGGTACTGGGAATGCCAGGGGGGCTGTAAGGTGCCACAGACAGTCACTATTTATTGGGCTGGGGGGGGCTGTTTGTGCCTCTGGGTACTGGGAATGCCAGGGGGGCTGTAAGGTGCCACAGACAGTCACTATTTATTGGGCTGGGGGGGCTGTTTGTGCCTCTGGGTACTGGGAATGCCAGGGGGGCTGTAAGGTGCCACAGACAGTCACTATTTATTGGGCTGGGGGGGGCTGTTTGTGCCTCTGGGTACTGGGAATGCCAGGGGGGCTGTAAGGTGCCACAGACAGTCACTATTTATTGGGCTGGGGGGGCTGTTTGTGCCTCTGGGTACTGGGAATGCCAGGGGGGCTGTAAGGTGCCACAGACAGTCACTATTTATTGGGCTGGGGGGGCTGTTTGTGCCTCTGGGTACTGGGAATGCCAGGGGGGCTGTAAGGTGCCACAGACAGTCACTATTTATTGGGCTGGGGGGGGCTGTTTGTGCCTCTGGGTACTGGGAATGCCAGGGGGGCTGTAAGGTGCCACAGACAGTCACTATTTATTGGGCTGGGGGGGCTGTTTGTGCCTCTGGGTACTGGGAATGCCAGGGGGGCTGTAAGGTGCCACAGACAGTCACTATTTATTGGGCTGGGGGGGGCTGTTTGTGCCTCTGGGTACTGGGAATGCCAGGGGGGCTGTAAGGTGCCACAGACAGTCACTATTTATTGGGCTGGGGGGGGCTGTTTGTGCCTCTGGGTACTGGGAATGCCAGGGGGGCTGTAAGGTGCCACAGACAGTCACTATTTATTGGGCTGGGGGGGGCTGTTTGTGCCTCTGGGTACTGGGAATGCCAGGGGGGCTGTAAGGTGCCACAGACAGTCACTATTTATTGGGCTGGGGGGGGCTGTTTGTGCCTCTGGGTACTGGGAATGCCAGGGGGGCTGTAAGGTGCCACAGACAGTCACTATTTATTGGGCTGGGGGGGGCTGTTTGTGCCTCTGGGTACTGGGAATGCCAGGGGGGCTGTAAGGTGCCACAGACAGTCACTATTTATTGGGCTGGGGGGGGCTGTTTGTGCCTCTGGGTACTGGGAATGCCAGGGGGGCTGTAAGGTGCCACAGACAGTCACTATTTATTGGGCTGGGGGGGGCTGTTTGTGCCTCTGGGTACTGGGAATGCCAGGGGGGCTGTAAGGTGCCACAGACAGTCACTATTTATTGGGCTGGGGGGGCTGTTTGTGCCTCTGGGTACTGGGAATGCCAGGGGGGCTGTAAGGTGCCACAGACAGTCACTATTTATTGGGCTGGGGGGGGCTGTTTGTGCCTCTGGGTACTGGGAATGCCAGGGGGGCTGTAAGGTGCCACAGACAGTCACTATTTATTGGGCTGGGGGGGGCTGTTTGTGCCTCTGGGTACTGGGAATGCCAGGGGGGCTGTAAGGTGCCACAGACAGTCACTATTTATTGGGCTGGGGGGGGCTGTTTGTGCCTCTGGGTACTGGGAATGCCAGGGGGGCTGTAAGGTGCCACAGACAGTCACTATTTATTGGGCTGGGGGGGGCTGTTTGTGCCTCTGGGTACTGGGAATGCCAGGGGGGCTGTAAGGTGCCACAGACAGTCACTATTTATTGGGCTGGGGGGGGCTGTTTGTGCCTCTGGGTACTGGGAATGCCAGGGGGGCTGTAAGGTGCCACAGACAGTCACTATTTATTGGGCTGGGGGGGCTGTTTGTGCCTCTGGGTACTGGGAATGCCAGGGGGGCTGTAAGGTGCCACAGACAGTCACTATTTATTGGGCTGGGGGGGCTGTTTGTGCCTCTGGGTACTGGGAATGCCAGGGGGGCTGTAAGGTGCCACAGACAGTCACTATTTATTGGGCTGGGGGGGCTGTTTGTGCCTCTGGGTACTGGGAATGCCAGGGGGGCTGTAAGGTGCCACAGACAGTCACTATTTATTGGGCTGGGGGGGCTGTTTGTGCCTCTGGGTACTGGGAATGCCAGGGGGGCTGTAAGGTGCCACAGACAGTCACTATTTATTGGGCTGGGGGGGGCTGTTTGTGCCTCTGGGTACTGGGAATGCCAGGGGGGCTGTAAGGTGCCACAGACAGTCACTATTTATTGGGCTGGGGGGGCTGTTTGTGCCTCTGGGTACTGGGAATGCCAGGGGGGCTGTAAGGTGCCACAGACAGTCACTATTTATTGGGCTGGGGGGGCTGTTTGTGCCTCTGGGTACTGGGAATGCCAGGGGGGCTGTAAGGTGCCACAGACAGTCACTATTTATTGGGCTGGGGGGGGCTGTTTGTGCCTCTGGGTACTGGGAATGCCAGGGGGGCTGTAAGGTGCCACAGACAGTCACTATTTATTGGGCTGGGGGGGGCTGTTTGTGCCTCTGGGTACTGGGAATGCCAGGGGGGCTGTAAGGTGCCACAGACAGTCACTATTTATTGGGCTGGGGGGGGCTGTTTGTGCCTCTGGGTACTGGGAATGCCAGGGGGGCTGTAAGGTGCCACAGACAGTCACTATTTATTGGGCTGGGGGGGGCTGTTTGTGCCTCTGGGTACTGGGAATGCCAGGGGGGCTGTAAGGTGCCACAGACAGTCACTATTTATTGGGCTGGGGGGGGCTGTTTGTGCCTCTGGGTACTGGGAATGCCAGGGGGGCTGTAAGGTGCCACAGACAGTCACTATTTATTGGGCTGGGGGGGGCTGTTTGTGCCTCTGGGTACTGGGAATGCCAGGGGGGCTGTAAGGTGCCACAGACAGTCACTATTTATTGGGCTGGGGGGGGCTGTTTGTGCCTCTGGGTACTGGGAATGCCAGGGGGGCTGTAAGGTGCCACAGACAGTCACTATTTATTGGGCTGGGGGGGGCTGTTTGTGCCTCTGGGTACTGGGAATGCCAGGGGGGCTGTAAGGTGCCACAGACAGTCACTATTTATTGGGCTGGGGGGGGCTGTTTGTGCCTCTGGGTACTGGGAATGCCAGGGGGGCTGTAAGGTGCCACAGACAGTCACTATTTATTGGGCTGGGGGGGGCTGTTTGTGCCTCTGGGTACTGGGAATGCCAGGGGGGCTGTAAGGTGCCACAGACAGTCACTATTTATTGGGCTGGGGGGGCTGTTTGTGCCTCTGGGTACTGGGAATGCCAGGGGGGCTGTAAGGTGCCACAGACAGTCACTATTTATTGGGCTGGGGGGGGCTGTTTGTGCCTCTGGGTACTGGGAATGCCAGGGGGGCTGTAAGGTGCCACAGACAGTCACTATTTATTGGGCTGGGGGGGGCTGTTTGTGCCTCTGGGTACTGGGAATGCCAGGGGGGCTGTAAGGTGCCACAGACAGTCACTATTTATTGGGCTGGGGGGGGCTGTTTGTGCCTCTGGGTACTGGGAATGCCAGGGGGGCTGTAAGGTGCCACAGACAGTCACTATTTATTGGGCTGGGGGGGGCTGTTTGTGCCTCTGGGTACTGGGAATGCCAGGGGGGCTGTAAGGTGCCACAGACAGTCACTATTTATTGGGCTGGGGGGGGCTGTTTGTGCCTCTGGGTACTGGGAATGCCAGGGGGGCTGTAAGGTGCCACAGACAGTCACTATTTATTGGGCTGGGGGGGGCTGTTTGTGCCTCTGGGTACTGGGAATGCCAGGGGGGCTGTAAGGTGCCACAGACAGTCACTATTTATTGGGCTGGGGGGGGCTGTTTGTGCCTCTGGGTACTGGGAATGCCAGGGGGGCTGTAAGGTGCCACAGACAGTCACTATTTATTGGGCTGGGGGGGCTGTTTGTGCCTCTGGGTACTGGGAATGCCAGGGGGGCTGTAAGGTGCCACAGACAGTCACTATTTATTGGGCTGGGGGGGCTGTTTGTGCCTCTGGGTACTGGGAATGCCAGGGGGGCTGTAAGGTGCCACAGACAGTCACTATTTATTGGGCTGGGGGGGGCTGTTTGTGCCTCTGGGTACTGGGAATGCCAGGGGGGCTGTAAGGTGCCACAGACAGTCACTATTTATTGGGCTGGGGGGGCTGTTTGTGCCTCTGGGTACTGGAATGCCAGGGGGGCTGTAAGGTGCCACAGACAGTCACTATTTATTGGGCTGGGGGGGGCTGTTTGTGCCTCTGGGTACTGGGAATGCCAGGGGGGCTGTAAGGTGCCACAGACAGTCACTATTTATTGGGCTGGGGGGGCTGTTTGTGCCTCTGGGTACTGGGAATGCCAGGGGGGCTGTAAGGTGCCACAGACAGTCACTATTTATTGGGCTGGGGGGGGCTGTTTGTGCCTCTGGGTACTGGGAATGCCAGGGGGGCTGTAAGGTGCCACAGACAGTCACTATTTATTGGGCTGGGGGGGGCTGTTTGTGCCTCTGGGTACTGGGAATGCCAGGGGGGCTGTAAGGTGCCACAGACAGTCACTATTTATTGGGCTGGGGGGGGCTGTTTGTGCCTCTGGGTACTGGGAATGCCAGGGGGGCTGTAAGGTGCCACAGACAGTCACTATTTATTGGGCTGGGGGGGCTGTTTGTTCCTCTGGGTACTGGGAATGCCAGGGGGGCTGTAAGGTGCCACAGACAGTCACTATTTATTGGGCTGGGGGGGCTGTTTGTTCCTCTGGGTACTGGGAATGCCAGGGGGGCTGTAAGGTGCCACAGACAGTCACTATTTATTGGGCTGGGGGGGGCTGTTTGTTCCTCTGGGTACTGGGAATGCCAGGGGGGCTGTAAGGTGCCACAGACAGTCACTATTTATTGGGCTGGGGGGGGCTGTTTGTGCCTCTGGGTACTGGGAATGCAGGGGGGCTGTAAGGTGCCACAGTACAGTCACTATTTATTGGGCTGGGGGGGGCTGTTTGTGCCTCTGGGTACTGGGAAATGCCAGGGGGGCTGTAAAGGTGCCACAGACAGTCACTATTTATTAGGCTGGGGGGGCTGTTTGTGCCTCTGGTACTGGGAATGCCAGGGGGGCTGTAAGTGCCACAGACAGTCACTATTTAATTGGGTCCTGGGGGGGGCTGTTTGTGCCTCTGGTACTGGGAATGCCAGGGGGGCTGTAAGTGCCACAGACAGTCACTATTTTATTGGGCTGGGGGGGCTGTTTGTGCCTCTGGTACTGGGAATGCCAGGGGGGCTGTAAGGTGCCCAGACAGTCACTTTTATTGGGCTGGGGGGGCGTTTGTGCTTGGGTACTGGAATGCCAGGGGCTGTAGTGCCACAACAGTCACTATTTATTGGGCTGGGGGGGGCTGTTTGTGCCTCTGGGTATGGGAATGCCAGGGGGGCTGTAAGGTGCCACAGACAGTCACTATTTATTGGGCTGGGGGGGCTGTTTGTTCCTCTGGGTACTGGGAATGCCAGGGGGGCTGTAAGGTGCCACAGACAGTCACTATTTATTGGGCTGGGGGGGCTGTTTGTGCCTCTGGGTACTGGGAATGCCAGGGGGGCTGTAAGGTGCCACAGACAGTCACTATTTATTGGGCTGGGGGGGCTGTTTGTGCCTCTGGGTACTGGGAATGCCAGGGGGGCTGTAAGGTGCCACAGACAGTCACTATTTATTGGGCTGGGGGGGGCTGTTTGTGCCTCTGGGTACTGGGAATGCCAGGGGGGCTGTAAGGTGCCACAGACAGTCACTATTTATTGGGCTGGGGGGGGCTGTTTGTGCCTCTGGGTACTGGGAATGCCAGGGGGGCTGTAAGGTGCCACAGACAGTCACTATTTATTGGGCTGGGGGGGGCTGTTTGTGCCTCTGGGTACTGGGAATGCCAGGGGGGCTGTAAGGTGCCACAGACAGTCACTATTTATTGGGCTGGGGGGGGCTGTTTGTGCCTCTGGGTACTGGGAATGCCAGGGGGGCTGTAAGGTGCCACAGACAGTCACTATTTATTGGGCTGGGGGGGGCTGTTTGTGCCTCTGGGTACTGGGAATGCCAGGGGGGCTGTAAGGTGCCACAGACAGTCACTATTTATTGGGCTGGGGGGGGCTGTTTGTGCCTCTGGGTACTGGGAATGCCAGGGGGGCTGTAAGGTGCCACAGACAGTCACTATTTATTGGGCTGGGGGGGGCTGTTTGTGCCTCTGGGTACTGGGAATGCCAGGGGGGCTGTAAGGTGCCACAGACAGTCACTATTTATTGGGCTGGGGGGGCTGTTTGTGCCTCTGGGTACTGGGAATGCCAGGGGGGCTGTAAGGTGCCACAGACAGTCACTATTTATTGGGCTGGGGGGGGCTGTTTGTGCCTCTGGGTACTGGGAATGCCAGGGGGGCTGTAAGGTGCCACAGACAGTCACTATTTATTGGGCTGGGGGGGGCTGTTTGTGCCTCTGGGTACTGGGAATGCCAGGGGGGCTGTAAGGTGCCACAGACAGTCACTATTTATTGGGCTGGGGGGGGCTGTTTGTGCCTCTGGGTACTGGGAATGCCAGGGGGGCTGTAAGGTGCCACAGACAGTCACTATTTATTGGGCTGGGGGGGCTGTTTGTGCCTCTGGGTACTGGGAATGCCAGGGGGGCTGTAAGGTGCCACAGACAGTCACTATTTATTGGGCTGGGGGGGGCTGTTTGTGCCTCTGGGTACTGGGAATGCCAGGGGGGCTGTAAGGTGCCACAGACAGTCACTATTTATTGGGCTGGGGGGGGCTGTTTGTGCCTCTGGGTACTGGGAATGCCAGGGGGGCTGTAAGGTGCCACAGACAGTCACTATTTATTGGGCTGGGGGGGCTGTTTGTGCCTCTGGGTACTGGGAATGCCAGGGGGGCTGTAAGGTGCCACAGACAGTCACTATTTATTGGGCTGGGGGGGGCTGTTTGTGCCTCTGGGTACTGGGAATGCCAGGGGGGCTGTAAGGTGCCACAGACAGTCACTATTTATTGGGCTGGGGGGGCTGTTTGTGCCTCTGGGTACTGGGAATGCCAGGGGGGCTGTAAGGTGCCACAGACAGTCACTATTTATTGGGCTGGGGGGGGCTGTTTGTGCCTCTGGGTACTGGGAATGCCAGGGGGGCTGTAAGGTGCCACAGACAGTCACTATTTATTGGGCTGGGGGGGGCTGTTTGTGCCTCTGGGTACTGGGAATGCCAGGGGGGCTGTAAGGTGCCACAGACAGTCACTATTTATTGGGCTGGGGGGGGCTGTTTGTGCCTCTGGGTACTGGGAATGCCAGGGGGGCTGTAAGGTGCCACAGACAGTCACTATTTATTGGGCTGGGGGGGCTGTTTGTGCCTCTGGGTACTGGGAATGCCAGGGGGGCTGTAAGGTGCCACAGACAGTCACTATTTATTGGGCTGGGGGGGCTGTTTGTGCCTCTGGGTACTGGGAATGCCAGGGGGGCTGTAAGGTGCCACAGACAGTCACTATTTATTGGGCTGGGGGGGGCTGTTTGTTCCTCTGGGTACTGGGAATGCCAGGGGGGCTGTAAGGTGCCACAGACAGTCACTATTTATTGGGCTGGGGGGGGCTGTTTGTGCCTCTGGGTACTGGGAATGCCAGGGGGGCTGTAAGGTGCCACAGACAGTCACTATTTATTGGGCTGGGGGGGGCTGTTTGTGCCTCTGGGTACTGGGAATGCCAGGGGGGCTGTAAGGTGCCACAGACAGTCACTATTTATTGGGCTGGGGGGGGCTGTTTGTGCCTCTGGGTACTGGGAATGCCAGGGGGGCTGTAAGGTGCCACAGACAGTCACTATTTATTGGGCTGGGGGGGCTGTTTGTGCCTCTGGGTACTGGGAATGCCAGGGGGGCTGTAAGGTGCCACAGACAGTCACTATTTATTGGGCTGGGGGGGCTGTTTGTGCCTCTGGGTACTGGGAATGCCAGGGGGGCTGTAAGGTGCCACAGACAGTCACTATTTATTGGGCTGGGGGGGCTGTTTGTGCCTCTGGGTACTGGGAATGCCAGGGGGGCTGTAAGGTGCCACAGACAGTCACTATTTATTGGGCTGGGGGGGGCTGTTTGTGCCTCTGGGTACTGGGAATGCCAGGGGGGCTGTAAGGTGCCACAGACAGTCACTATTTATTGGGCTGGGGGGGCTGTTTGTGCCTCTGGGTACTGGGAATGCCAGGGGGGCTGTAAGGTGCCACAGACAGTCACTATTTATTGGGCTGGGGGGGGCTGTTTGTGCCTCTGGGTACTGGGAATGCCAGGGGGGCTGTAAGGTGCCACAGACAGTCACTATTTATTGGGCTGGGGGGGCTGTTTGTGCCTCTGGGTACTGGGAATGCCAGGGGGGCTGTAAGGTGCCACAGACAGTCACTATTTATTGGGCTGGGGGGGGCTGTTTGTGCCTCTGGGTACTGGGAATGCCAGGGGGCTGTAAGGTGCCACAGACAGTCACTATTTATTGGGCTGGGGGGGCCTGTTTGTGCCTCTGGTACTGGGAATGCCAGGGGGGCTGTAAGGTGCCACAGACAGTCACTATTTATTGGGCGCTGGGGGGGGCTGTTGTTCCTCTGTACTGGCGAAGCCAGGGGGGTGTAAGGTGCCACAGTTATGGGCTGGGGGCTGTTTGGCTCTGCTACTGGAATGCCAGGGGGCGTAGGGCCAACTTATTATTGGCTGGGGGGGCTGTTTGTGCCTCTGGGTAACTGGGAATGCCAGGGGGGCTTTAAGGTGCCACAGAAGTCAATATTTATTGGGCTGGGGGCTGTTTGTGCCTTGGGTAGGGAATGCAGGGGTTGTAGGTGTCCACAGACAGTCACTATTTATTCGGGGGGGCTGTTTGTGCCTCTGGGTACTGGGAATGCCAGGGGGCTGTAAGGTGCCACAGACAGTCACTATTTATTGGGCTGGGGGGGCTGTTTGTGCCTCTGGGTACTGGGAATGCCAGGGGGGCTGTAAGGTGCCACAGACAGTCACTATTTATTGGGCTGGGGGGGCTGTTTGTGCCTCTGGGTACTGGGAATGCCAGGGGGGCTGTAAGGTGCCACAGACAGTCACTATTTATTGGGCTGGGGGGGCTGTTTGTGCCTCTGGGTACTGGGAATGCCAGGGGGGCTGTAAGGTGCCACAGACAGTCACTATTTATTGGGCTGGGGGGGGCTGTTTGTGCCTCTGGGTACTGGGAATGCCAGGGGGGCTGTAAGGTGCCACAGACAGTCACTATTTATTGGGCTGGGGGGGCTGTTTGTGCCTCTGGGTACTGGGAATGCCAGGGGGGCTGTAAGGTGCCACAGACAGTCACTATTTATTGGGCTGGGGGGGGCTGTTTGTGCCTCTGGGTACTGGGAATGCCAGGGGGGCTGTAAGGTGCCACAGACAGTCACTATTTATTGGGCTGGGGGGGCTGTTTGTGCCTCTGGGTACTGGGAATGCCAGGGGGGCTGTAAGGTGCCACAGACAGTCACTATTTATTGGGCTGGGGGGGCTGTTTGTGCCTCTGGGTACTGGGAATGCCAGGGGGGCTGTAAGGTGCCACAGACAGTCACTATTTATTGGGCTGGGGGGGGCTGTTTGTGCCTCTGGGTACTGGGAATGCCAGGGGGGCTGTAAGGTGCCACAGACAGTCACTATTTATTGGGCTGGGGGGGCTGTTTGTGCCTCTGGGTACTGGGAATGCCAGGGGGGCTGTAAGGTGCCACAGACAGTCACTATTTATTGGGCTGGGGGGGCTGTTTGTTGCCTCTGGGTACTGGGAATGCCAGGGGGGCTGTAAGGTGCCACAGACAGTCACTATTTATTGGGCTGGGGGGGGCTGTTTGTGCCTCTGGGTACTGGGAATGCCAGGGGGGCTTGTAAGGTGCCACAGACAGTCACTATTTATTGGGCTGGGGGGGGCTGTTTGTGCCTCTGGGTACTGGGAATGCCAGGGGGGCTGTAAGGTGCCACAGACAGTCACTATTTATTGGGCTGGGGGGGCTGTTTGTGCCTCTGGGTACTGGGAATGCCAGGGGGGCTGTAAGGTGCCACAGACAGTCACTATTTATTGGGCTGGGGGGGGCTGTTTGTGCCTCTGGGTACTGGGAATGCCAGGGGGGCTGTAAGGTGCCACAGACAGTCACTATTTATTGGGCTGGGGGGGCTGTTTGTGCCTCTGGGTACTGGGAATGCCAGGGGGGCTGTAAGGTGCCACAGACAGTCACTATTTATTGGGCTGGGGGGGCTGTTTGTGCCTCTGGGTACTGGGAATGCCAGGGGGGCTGTAAGGTGCCACAGACAGTCACTATTTATTGGGCTGGGGGGGCTGTTTGTGCCTCTGGGTACTGGGAATGCCAGGGGGGCTGTAAGGTGCCACAGACAGTCACTATTTATTGGGCTGGGGGGGGCTGTTTGTGCCTCTGGGTACTGGGAATGCCAGGGGGGCTGTAAGGTGCCACAGACAGTCACTATTTATTGGGCTGGGGGGGCTGTTTGTTCCTCTGGGTACTGGGAATGCCAGGGGGGCTGTAAGGTGCCACAGACAGTCACTATTTATTGGGCTGGGGGGGCTGTTTGTGCCTCTGGGTACTGGGAATGCCAGGGGGGCTGTAAGGTGCCACAGACAGTCACTATTTATTGGGCTGGGGGGGCTGTTTGTGCCTCTGGGTACTGGGAATGCCAGGGGGGCTGTAAGGTGCCACAGACAGTCACTATTTATTGGGCTGGGGGGGGCTGTTTGTGCCTCTGGGTACTGGGAATGCCAGGGGGGCTGTAAGGTGCCACAGACAGTCACTATTTATTGGGCTGGGGGGGCTGTTTGTGCCTCTGGGTACTGGGAATGCCAGGGGGCTGTAAGGTGCCACAGACAGTCACTATTTATTGGGCTGGGGGGGCTGTTTGTGCCTCTGGGTACTGGGAATGCCAGGGGGGCTGTAAGGTGCCACAGACAGTCACTATTTATTGGGTGGGGGCTTTGTGCCTTTGGTACTGGGAATGCAGGGGGGCTGTAAGGTGCACAGATCAGTCACTATTTATTGGCTGGGGGGGCTGTTTGTGTCTGGGTACTGGGAATGCCAGGGGGGCTGTAAGGTGGCACAGACAGTCACTATTTATGGGCTGGGGGGGCTGTTTGTTTCTCTGGTACTGGGAAGCCAGGGGGGTGTAAGGTGCACAGACAGTCACTATTTATTGGCTGGGGGCTGTTTGTTTCTCTGGGTACTGGGAATGCCAGGGGGCTGTAAGGTGCCACAGACAGTCACTATTTATTGGGCTGGGGGGGGCTGTTTGTGCTCTGGGTATGGGATGCCAGGGGGGCTGTAAGGGCCACAGACAGTCACTATTATTGGGCTGGGGGGGCTGTTTGTGCCTCTGGGTACTGGGAATGCCAGGGGGGCTGTAAGGTGCCACAGTCCAGTGCACTATTTATTGGGCTGGGGGGGGGGGCTGTTTGTGCTCTGGGTACTGGGAATGCCAGGGGGGCTGTAAGGTGCCATAGACAGTCACTATTTTTTTTTGGCTGGGTGGGGCTTTTTGTGCCTCTGTGTATGGGAATGCAGGGGGGCTGTAAGGTGCCATAGACAGTCACTATTTTTTTTGGCCTGGGGGGGGCTGTTTGTGTCTGGGTACTTGGGAATGCCAGGGGGGCTGTAAGGTGCCACAGACAGTCACTATTTATTGGGCTGGGGGGGGCTGTTTGTGCTCTGGGTACTGGGAATGCCAGGGGGGCTGTAAGGTGCCACAGACAGTCACTATTTATTGGGCTGGGGGGCTGTTTGTGCCTCTGGGTACTGGAATGCAGGGGGCTGTAAGGTGCTACAGCAGTCACTATTTATTGGGCTGGGGGGCTGTCTTGTGCCTCTTGGTACTGGAT